>NC_060212.1:103202500-103502500 GCF_021130785.1 Homalodisca vitripennis
ATGTTTCTTCAAAATTTAAATTATGTATTAAGCCATGTGCCACTACAGGTTGCTCTGTCTTTTATGTTTATATGCATACCTGTGCCCTGTAATCCTTGTTCTAAGAGAATTTATCGTTGAGCCAATATAATCCTTAGGGCATAACTTGTACTGAATTTGGTAAACAATATTTTTTGATTCACATGTTAAGTCTTCAAATATACTGTATGATTTTTGTGTAGAACTACTTTAAATGTTTTTGAAGTAGAGCACATGTTGCAAACTAAACACCTGGGTTTATTGCAAGGATGTGACCCAACTGTCACGTTTTCTTGGTCTTTGTGCTTAGGTAATTTTGGATGGACTAAAATATTCAAAACTGGTGGTTTTCTAAATCTTATTTTTGGAATGTAATTGAAAATGTTTTTAGTTGAAGCAGAGCTGTCCAATAAACTGTATGCTGCTCGAAGTATATTGTTAATTTTATAAAGTCCTAGGTGGTATTTTGTTAAACACTTTGGATCATTATTGTAAAGTTTAAATTTATTTGTTCCAATTGATAGTGATTTAGTGTTCAGTATATGCTTAAGAGGTTGTTTTTGGTACTTAAATGCATAATGGTGTTGTTAATAAACAGTTTAGTAATATTTTGCGTAATATATTATGTGTAATTCAATAAAAATATTTTCAATTAGTCTTGTAAAGAAACCAAGTTACATAAGTAAATTCAAAAATGGCATCCAAATCGTCTTCATAACGGTCATTAGTCAAGTTGGTTAAAACAGTCTCTCCGCTTTGTGTATCTTTTGTTCGTAAATTTCCGCGGATTTGATTGTTCCCAACGCTAATATTAATTATCCGACATGGCTTTGAAATTGGGCAAACTGGAAATGTCGAGAAATTCATTGTTTTAACAAAACTCATTTATTACACACTGTTACCAAAGGTTCTCCTGACTAATTGGAAACATTTGAATGATACAATAATTGTTAAACTACATTTATTTCTAAAAAGTTTTTACATTATTGAAACATACTATACGAAAATTTAAGAAATTACTTTCTTTTCCCAGCCAGTTTTAAAATCATTATACACTGGCTATGCTAAAAACTTTCTTTCCAGCCTCTTTATTAATGCCATCTTACAAGTACTAAAACTGCATGGGAATGACACTGTAATAACAGTTTTGAAATTAAAACTTTTTTCATCTTCATCATTTTCATCATATACTGAAATACACTGACCACACATTAACACAGCTTCAATGGTGGCAGCTGCAAGACTTCATCTTACATATATAAAATTCATCTAAATCTATCGTATGAGCTCAAGGCAGATTTCAGAATGGCTTCGTACTTTTCTTACCTTGTCAGCCTGGTGGCATTGGGATTATAACAACTTCAACGGCAACACGAGTAGTGCTTTATATCCAAAATCATATATATATATATATATATATATATATATATATATATATATATGTGTGTGTATATATAAAAGATGCTGCAACTACAACACAAAGCCCTTACTTTTAAAAATTAATTATTTTATATTTGGCCTTTTCTGTCTTATATGTTTAAATAACTAAACCAACGTATGATCACAAAGTCATATGACAGGTATTTGGCCTTCCGATAATATGTTAGTTTGCTTATTTAAACGCTTGTGACAGAAACGGCCAAATACAAAATTATTGAATAGTAAAAAGTAAGAGCCTTATGGTGGTAGCACACTGAGCCGGCAACTGAGAGATCTGGGTTCGAATCCCAGCGGAGCCAGTATTTTTTGTGAAGCTTATTGGAATTAAATTAGTCTGTTGCTGTTAGTAAAAATATAATTGATATAAAAGCACATTATTGCAAAATATTTCTAGTTAATCTTAACATTATGTAACATATTTGAAAACTATTGGACCCCTGTAAGACAATATTATTTAAATAGCTTAAACATAATGCAAACTAAGCTAGATAAAATCTTATATGTTTTTAAAACTAGTATTTATGAGATTGTATTAATAGTATTTTTATATGAATCAGACTACTCAAAATAAAATGATTCGCTTTCATTAAAACAACTGGCGCAATATTTTTAATTACAATTGCTAAAAATTATTATATTGGTTTAATAGCTTTTATTTCAAAAAATAGTTATTTTGGGTAAATAACCTGTACATTATTTGCAAAAATTAATAACTTTTTAAATTTTCCTATAAGTTGGTCCATTAAGGTTTTCTATTTTGCCGATTTCTTTAATTGTTTAAAAAAGATATCAATGTGCATATAAGTCCCTACTTATAGGACATTACGTAACTTTTAGCTTACTCAACAAATATTACAAACGTTTCTTCTGCATTTTATGGAATATTACACTATGTATGATGAATTAGCTTCTAATATCTATGATTCTAACAAATATATGTTGCGTGTTCATGAAATACGCACGCTGAATGAAATAGGTGGTATAATTTTAGTTATTAATCATTTTTATTGGCTGAGTCTGAGGAAAGTTTTGAGAGGAAATTCAACTTGACTTCCAAGTTTGTTTAAAGACTTTACTCCATTAAAAGATCTGTAAATTTGGCATAATATATTCTTTTTATTCTAGATGTCATTTTAAATTTGAAAAACACTGACTTTCAGTTTTCAGTTGATTTTAGCCCAGCGTCATACATCCCCTGGTGTTAGCCTAGGGGAAGGACTTTATCTCCTGTTTGGAGTTTACACAAAATCCACTGTAGAATAGTAATAATAGTTTCAGATATAAAAGTTCCTTCAAATAATAATAGCATATTTCACTCTTTTAGGAAGAATTCATTTTTTACGCAGTTCTGTTTAGGTGGAAAGTACATCGTCGACCATTGGAAGGAATATTGTGTACAAATTGGGATTCCTCCAATGGACTCGCTCTTTGAAAAATATCTATAACGTCAGAGATAGATGGGGGGGGGGGTTCGTACTTACAGAAGGGTTCCAGATAACAGCGATATGGAAACACGTTACAGAGATAATTTTCTTCCAATGATGATCTTTGACTCAGAGATGCTCAGGGAGTATTTGGCTGTTTATGTTATGGTTTAGAATGAACCCTACTTTGCAGGCTATGAGGATTCCGGTAGGTAGCATCGAGATATCAGTATGCCACCAAGATTAGTATCAATATTAAATACGTCTTGGAATGATGAGACAAGACAAATGTAGAAATTAGGATATCTGAAAATAGCAATAATTTTCCCCAGGCAGTATTTTGCTTTTTATGTTATGTTTTTGGATGAACTGAATATAACGATTGTTATCTGACCATACCAATAGTTTTCCTTAGAGATGATAGAGGGAATTCTTTATATACAGGGTGTCCTATAACGTCTGAAATCTGGTGCTGTAGCAGACTTGGCTCCTGAAATAAGATATACCTAGATTACAAAATGTAGTTAAAGAGGTATTATAATTTTCAAAACGTTCGTTTTGGGCTTCCACGTTCTTTGTCCCCAAATATATTTGTATATCTTCAGATGAGCATTAATCCAGATATAAGATTTGTTGCACGTAAGAGGAAGGTGACCTTGGAGCTAAACTCACCATTCGCAAAATATCCAATTCGTACTTTTGAAAACTTAATAATTAATTAAATATCCAATATTTTGTTTGTTTTTCATTAATTTATTTTTAATTTGAGAACGGTTTGTGCAGGTGAAATTAAGCATAAAGGTTTATTACACAAAGAACTGATTACAGAAAGAATAACACCTTTTATAGAGTTTATTTTCAAGATAGCGACTTCATAAATACTTTAACCGATTGAAAAGTTACAGTTCATTTGTTTAAAACTATAAATTCAACGATAGTAAGTTTATGAAAAGTTTTTGATAAATAAGGAAGATAATTCGCTTTTAAAAGCTGTTACTAACCAACTGTGATTATGTGACTTACCACTGCTTGTGAGTCACACAAATTAGCTGTCTTAACTATAGGTGCTCTAATTAGAAAACTAAAACACTGCATTGTTGGACTGTAATCAAAATCTAATTTCAAATGAAAGATTAAAAGTCTTTTACTCAATTAAACTGGTACTATAATTGATGTCAGAAGATCTAAATATTATTTAAAATAGGGATAAAGAAATGATAGCTATAAACGTGGAGAAGTGTAATATCCTCGCCACCATATTTAACAATTTGCAAATATTAGTCAAAGATTGCAATAGAATCTTCCAAATTAAGGGCGGGAAGGGGTCTCATAACATTTTACAACATCAACTACACCTGCTACCCTTTAAATGCAGGAGATCGTGATAAAATTTCAACATTCAATTATATTAAAAACGCTCTTCAGCAACATGTTAACAAAAACCAACTTTATACTTTTTCTTTCCTTCTTTACGAATTTGGAAATGAGAATTAAAAGTTTTCAATTCTTAACGTAACGTTTCTCTTATAAAAACAGGAAATTTTCCAAACGTTCCAAAAGTATAGTTAGCACGTTGAGTTTATTTAAATGTAACTGCTGGTAATAAAGCTTGGAAGAAATATTTCGTCAGTCTATTGAAATGAAAACTTGGTATAAGAGCATATCACATTTTAACTCCTATACGAACTGAAATCCCTCGAAACCAATTTTAGAACCACATGTTTTGTAAAAAAGAGTAAAACTTGTCTTTCATTGTGTGATACAAACTTTGCGAGATTCTATAAAAAACTTCATTTCTGTCGAATTAAAAGTTTTTGTAGCCTCAGGTTGGCGTCTCAAAGTTTGACGAAGTTTGAATTGTTTCTATCTGCTCGTTGTATCCCACATTTACAGGAACAGGTGTTCTGAAAGAAACTAATGGGTTTTGTTAGTGTGTATAGAAACCGAACGAAGAATTTTGTATTTGTAGAATTAATAAAGGAATTATGTTCTTAACGAATTCTCCTTCCCAATTTTTGACTGCACACTTTCATGTTTCATTATAATGTCTTGGATATCTCTCAGTGGCTGGTCAAAGTCTTTATTCTGCGTTTCAACACATATACTAGCACACAACTGGGTCTACTCCCTGACTACTGACATGCGCGCAGCACAACGCAACGTTCCGTTAGACCTGACATCGTGTCGAGATAGTTCAGTGCAAACAGTGGCTGGTCAAAAGCCTTATTCTGTGTTTCAACACATATACTAGCACACAACTGGGTCTACACCATGGCTTCTGACATACGAGCAGCCAAAATATTTCAGAAAATGCATATCCAGCTCAGCGATAATTTCAATAGTTACAGCTATAGCTTGAAACAAGAATTGTTGGCCTATATATCAGATAAATCGAGAATGGTACATAAAATATAATGAGATACAATAAATCTTACATTTCTGTTAACCTGTATGTAAGTGTACAATAACTATAAAAATACATACGAATGTATGTATGTTTATATTGCTTTAGAAACACGTACATTAAAATTTAGAAGTTTTGTGATTAAAAAAACCTTTGATACACATATTTTAGAGTAATAAAGAAGAAAACATGTATCCATGTAAAAATGGAGGACTAAAGTTTGTCAAATCGTCTATTGAAAATATATGTTTTATGTGTGGAATGCAATACTGTCAGCACTGTAAAACATTGCATTGTTTTCGTAAAATCAATTTTGATTAAATAGCTTTTTATGAACCACAATAAATTGTTTCAAATAATATCTTAAAAAGCCATTTTACATTTATTTTGGTTGTAACATCTACATACTTTAAACGATAAAGATTTTTGTTCGTATATTTTATTCACAAAACAACACATCCAAGATTAACACAATCATTTCGTGCCCATGCCAAGAGAGATCACGTAATAATCATTTGTGCATAGAATAAACTCTAAGACAGATGGACTGAAAGCTGTAATGTACTGTATTTTATAACATGTTAAAATTTAGGACAAATGCTAATAATAACATTAAAAAAATTATGTGTACAATCATACGATAAATTTTATAAATACTTTTACTGAATATATTGTATAAAATGTCTTTATTCAATCATACTGCTGTTTTCATTTTTGTATTTTGATTAATTCTTTAATAATAATTTAATAAGATTTTTATCTCTAAAGAGATTATAAAATATAAATATATAAAGTATGAAATAACGCATGTAAATTGAAAGAGCATAAGTCCGTATTGATATTTGTACATTTATCCAAATCAGAAATTTTTGCCCAATATAAAAACAAATTTATCGACAGGAAAAGAATTTTCACTGCAATCATTACTTAGCAGTGTCATTTTGCAAAAACTACTATATTAGGTTTTACTAATACAATTACGATATGATGATTTTTTAAATTTATATTTTAATTCAAACTATTTAAACTATTAAAAATAAAATCACCCTCCGTTGTGTAAAGAATCGAGTCTCAATAATTGTCTTCAAAAATTGTTAATTAACACAGTTTATACTAAGGAACAGCAGAAAAACACGTAATTTAACAAAATCTTTCTTTCCCTAAGGAATAAATAAGATTTTTTGTAATTTATTTTTACGATCACCAATTTTAGAAACTTTTTTTAGAAAAAATTTTAGGTTGTTATTTTATAAATTTATAGAAATAAAATACATATAATATTTACGAGGCAGTTGAATATGTATTGTGTGGCACACCCCATTCTATTTTTGTAGATCACTATATCGAGCTAGGAGCAATACTGCTCATGGCAATACCTTCTCTCGGCTCTCAGTTAATCATCAGACAGTCTGTTACAATCAAGGCGGTCTCTATTGAGGCTGTAATAGGGACCTTGGTAATAAACCACTGTGTTCCTTTGGGGTAAGAGTAAACTTTCAATCTTACTTAGTTTACTGATACTAATACCAAAGTTACCTCAGTAGGCAGGGTAGTTTAGCCATCAACGTAATACAATAAGCTGAATATTTGTATATACCTTCATTTTGGTACTCAATTTATAAACAAACACACCAATAATTATAAAATTTTACTTGGTGAGGAATTTTGTGTTCAAGGAACACATCATCAAATCCACATAACTGAAATAAAAGTGGTTAAACTAATATTACATAATTCAGACAAATAAAAACACATGTCATTCAATTACAAAGAGATAAAATTTTAAAAACCAGAAAGTATGTCTGCTGTATATATAAAAAATAATATTTAATTAGATTAAAGGCAGGAACGGTGAATTTTGGAAAGGGCCATTATTCATTAAACCATGTTGGTTCTTCTGTATGAAAATCGTTTCGTAAACATTAAACAATTTTTTATTTCGGATTTCTTTTAATAATTTTACTTGTGAAAAGCAGTGTCCAGTGTTGCATGTTTTGCCATGGACGATCTTTCCCTTGTTGATATTTCAGACATGCTTTATGTTCCTTGACTCTCTTTTTTATCTTCCTTTTTGTTTGGCCAATGTATTTTAAATTATAGCAGTCAGAATTAATTTGTTAAATTTCAGATTTTTCATCATTATCTATTTTATTCTTTGGATTTCTCAATATAATTTTTAGCTTGATTTAGGAATTATACGGTACATTTTTCTTTTGTTTTCTTGACTTCTTTTTTATAATTTTCTGTCGATAAAGGGAAATGTAAGAGCCTGTGGATTAAACTGTGAAAAGCTACTCTTTTTTGAAGGTGAATTAAATGAATCAAATGGAAGAAATCTGTCGTTTTGTGTCGTTATTTTACAAGTGAATTTTATAGAAGGGGTAAATGAGTTGAGAGAATTGATAAAATCTTAAAGATGTTATTTATTTAAAAAAACAACAAAATATCATCCACGTATCGCTTCCAGATTCTTGGAAAATAGTCCATTGTTTCTTTTGCATGAGTTTCAAATGTACTGAGAAATGCGTTTGCGATCAAACATTAAAAGGAATTTCCCATGACAGTACCATAACACTGTGTGCAATATTTGTCTCGTTTTTAACACATTTTGGGGCATGCTAATATTGACTAAACTAACGTATTCGATGATAACAGTTTTTCCTAAGTTTATGTTTATGTTTAAATCAGCCAGTCCTGGATAACTTTTTTAATTTAACTACTTTTATTTCAGTTATGTGGGTCTGATGATCTGTTCCTTTAGCACGAAAGGCCTCACAAAACTTTAATTTAATAGTTATTGGAGAGTTTGTTTATAAATTAATTATCACATTCCAAGAAGAAGAAGGTGGTAGGATGTCTTCATTTTATTGTTATAAAATTTGTCTGAAGTCTAATATAACTCGGTCAAAGATAACTAAAACAAATTTTCGTGATTATCTATGTTTTCATTGCTCCAATAATGTTATTGCAAACTATACAATTTTGTAGGGCATAAAATTTGGGGCAATGTTTATTCAAACACATTTTCCCGTGCGAACAATAGATAGAGGGCGGTGAACGTACGTTCAGATACACGTACCGTAATGCAAGGTCAACCCTGAATATTTGTGAATATTACTTTGAATTTGGAATAATTTGTATTATTTATCAGTAATAGATTGTATTTCATAACTTTTTATAAATATAATTTTCAATATAATATTTAATAATAGTATAACATTGCCTACTATGTAGATACTCGTATAACTCATTAAACCAAACACTTATTGTATATCCAAATTTACAAGTAATGTGAATTTATTAGTTAATTTAGAAGGACATTTTTTATATAAAAAAAGATAAAATGAAGCATTTGGATGAAAAATAATATTATATTAACTGAAGATAGTTAAAATTAAATAACTTAATGCCACATAGCAGAAACAATGTTATATCAAAGAAAAATAAATCCGTACATTAAAATTAAGAGAGATTACTAAAAAAAAAAAAAAACTTGCACAGCATTTATTAGTTTATTACTTTTTTAGAATTAATTTGCTTCCTAATTTTGTACTATTAGGAAAAATATGAAAAAACCAAAATGGCCATCAATGGCCTGCGCGTAGACTCAAATTAAAGTTTTAGTTTATTCACTACATTGAGAACACAAACCAATACTAATAACGATTTTTGTGGGATCTTCCGATAGCAAGGCTATGTTCATCAGACACATCACAAAAGTGAATACAAAAAGTAAACTTTGATATCCATTTTGTTCGGAAATCAAACACAGCATACAAATATTTATATATCGACACTTTCTCTATTTTATTACTAGGGCAGACATTGCTATAGTGATTATTACAATTATGAATAATTCTATAATATAAGTTGTAATCTGAATTTATGTAAGGGAAATGGGCTGAAATTTATTGTTTGAAACTTTAAGTGATATCCAATTCTGGTTCATCCATTTTTTCAAATTGTAATGTGGTTACTTAATATAAACGTTCTCCCAAGATTTATCTTAAATAACAATTAGTGTGTAATCAGCAAAAATATGTAGTTTACGATGAATCTTGAGTTTTGAAATGTTGTTAATGTATATAAAAAACTATATAATCGTAGGAGTCTTCCTTGAACTGTACCATACTCAGGGAGCTCATTGATATTCACACTGCAGATAAGACACAATCTGCCACCTATCCGCAACGTAACTCCTAAACCCGTTACACCTCTCGCTGATAGTTTAGAAATTGATTAATTAATATCTACACTATCACATGCTTCATTTAGGTCAAAGAAAATTAAAAGGGTTCTCATACCTTCCGATAAAGCGTGATACATTTCTTTGTTGATATAAAAATCGTCAGAAATAGTTTTATCAGTAAAACCCGTATTGAAACTCAGCTAAAATACGGTTATGTTGAAGTTAATACAAAATTTAAAGCTGTTTTTTGAAGATTTTGTCTAGTACGTTAGAGAACATAATTAGTAGTGAAATTGTACGTTAGTTATTTTTCTAAGTAAAAGTATTAGCCTTGTGAAATGGGAATACTTTAGCTAACTTAAACTACCAGAGAATATTTCATACGCTAAGATAATGTTTAAAATATGTGAAAAGGTTTGGAGAAAAATAAATATGATCTTTGAGTGAAGACGCTGGGAAACCACCATAACTAGGAGCGGACCCTCCACATAGTGAAGTGATGTGTTTGATAATGTCCAGTTCAATGACTGTCCGAAGTGTGAACAGAGGGCCCCGCCCGTAATCTGCATATTGATAATCAATCACTGCCAGTGTTAATTAACCTCATCAAGTTATGTCTAGCACTATAAAATCATTTTAAAATCGTCGGCGACCTACATACTTAAATACACTACACATGGACATACACCTTTCTACCGGAAATGGATGCATGTCTTTATTTTTAGCTTACAATTCATAAATAAAGAACAAAACAGTTTAGCATTATTTTTGTATTTATTTAATTTACACCTGTAGTAAATACACTAAAATGTTGTAATAGAATTGGTAACACATTGCCTTAAGTACGATATTAATGTTTAAAAATTGCACTATAAAGTCTGATTTTTAAAGTTTTGGTCAGTTTATCGCTATCGCGAATTAATTTAACTGTATAGTTTGTAATCCAAGGCTTACGCCATTTGAATCTAGATGACATCTCAATTGTTTTCCTTTACTTATCAATCGCTTCACCTACCATTTTACAAAAGCCGTATGCATAACCGTTTGCATTTTCGTTACAAAATCACAATTCAGTCGATACTATGAACAAGTGTGGAGTCTATAATTTCATTTAATGATATTATTTATACAAAGTAGGTAAGTATTATTATATAAATATATTGACAATATGTAAAATGCTATCAAAAATTATGTTTCAACTGATAAATAATACGTTATATTCAAAACGCAAGGTGATATTCACAGATATTGACGGTTGACCTTGCATTACTACCGTTGGCTAAGTGCTCACCGCTTTCTATCTCAAAACGATTGCGTGCAGGAAAAAATAATTCAATTAACCTTTGCCCCAAATTTTGTGCTCTACAATTTTTATATTATACGATAACATCATTGACTCGAGGAAAACCGAGATAATTGCGAAAAACTGATTTTATTTTTCTAGATTATACGAGAACATTTTCAGAACGCCTCAATGAAGGTATATACAAATAATAAGATGATTATCTCTCACTGCAACCCCGTTCTTATACTAAAATGATTGTACTACAGCTTGAATCGTTAATGAAGACAAGAATACCTTCGTGATAATGAGATTCTGTAGCAGTCGTGTCACTTGAAGTTTCCTCTTGGTTACAAGTGCGTATTCTGCTACTGATTAACCAAAGTTAACTAAAACAAGACTAAGAATGCGACTAGCGTCTACTTGTTAACAATAGCGAATATCTGTATTAGTCGTGTTACTTGGGAGACTCACACTTTGTACAAGTGCGTATTCTGCTACTGATTAACCAAAGTTAACTAAAACAAGACTAAGAATGCGACTAGCGTCTACTTGTTAACAATAGCGAATATCTGTATTAGTCGTGTTACTTGGGAGACTCACACTTTGTACAAGTGCGTATTCTGCTACTGATTAACCAAAAGTTAACTAAAACAAGACTAAGAATGCGACTAGCGTCTACTTGTTAACAATAGCGAATATCTGTATTAGTCGTGTTACTTGGGAGACTCACACTTTGTACAAGTGCGTATTCTGCTACTGATTAACAAAAGTTAACTAAAACAAGACTAAGAATGCGACTAGCGTCTACTTGTTAACAATAGCGAATATCTGTATTAGTCGTGTTACTTGGGAGACTCACACTTTGTACAAGTGCGTATTCTGCTACTGATTAACAAAAGTTAACTAAAACAAGACTAAGAATGCGACTAGCGTCTACTTGTTAACAATAGCGAATATCTGTATTAGTCGTGTTACTTGGGAGACTCACACTTTGTACAAGTGCGTATTCTGCTACTGATTAACAAAAGTTAACTAAAACAAGACTAAGAATGCGACTAGCGTCTACTTGTTAACAATATCGAATATCTGTATTAGTCGTGTTACTTGGGAGACTCACACTTTGTACAAGTGCGTATTCTGCTACTAAGTAACAAAGTTAACTAAAACAAGACTAAGAATGCGACTAGCGTCTACTTGTTAACAATATCGAATATCTGTATTAGTCGTGTTACTTGGGAGACTCACACTTTGTACAAGTGCGTATTCTGCTACTGATTAACCAAAGTTAACTGCAACATGACTAAGAGTGTGACTGCCGTCTACTTGTTTGTAATAATGATTTTCTCTGGCAGTCGTGTTCCATGAGATATTAACTGTTGTTCCCATTGCGCGTTCGGCTCCTGATTAACCACAGTTAGCACTCACATCACTAAGAATGTGACAGGCGTCTAATTGTTAGTAATTTGAACTCTATATTATCAGTCATGTTAATTGGAGATTTCTTTTGATTGCAACTGCGTGTGTTGCTGATGATTATCAACAGATAACAAAGGCATGACTAAGAGTGTATCTGCTGTCTACTTGTTTAAAAAGGAAGCTTTCCGCCACTTCCCTATCATTTTTCATTTGGATTTGTTTTTAGGAACTCTAAATAATAATGGAAAGATATAAATAATTGTAATAAAAACCTATTTTACAAAATTGTTAATAATTTAATCTCAACTTTAAAGTTTGCATTTAAATTACGTTGATTTTTAAACTGTTAGTTAAAGAAAGAGTCTAGGGGTTTACTGTTATATGTCAAAGTCTAATATATAACATGGTAAAAGCAGCTAATTTCCTAAATAAATAAGTAAATTTTGACAAAAACCGATATGATGTGTTACCGACTAGTCTTAATATATATTGGGATGTTCCTTACCTATTCATAATGAACACATGCACTTTTATCATAATCATATATCCTAAACCACTTTTGAATGTTGTATGAACCGTACCTTTAACGACGAGAATAGAAGAAACTTCTTTAATTTCTTGATATGACATAATCCTGCTTAAACATGTAGAGACGTGGATATGTTACTAGGAGAGGACTTTACTAAATGTGTGAACCTCTTTAAGTTATATTATGCAATCCTGGGAGAGTAATAACATACGGTATTGCAGTCCCTTCTTAATGTTCGATAACTTTAGTTTTGAAAAAATGTCCGCATCGGGTCCAGCATTGTTTGTAATAGTCTAACACACATCCTCTATGTAGTGTATTGTATCATAACTTCTCTTATTATCAATAAGTAGTTCTTTGTAATTTTTTATTGCGGGCTTAGAAAAAAACAACAAAAAACAACAAAAACAAAAACATCTTGTAAATACTTCTTCTACTTGCGGCAGGTATTTTTTCGATAGACAGTCCATTCGAATATGAATAATTTGAAGGTAATCCTATTCCGGGATTACGAAAGGTGCAGCATTTATTCACCTATATAGATTGGTGAACCAGTAGCTTTACACCGGGTTATTAATGTTCCGATTCCAAATAAAATTATTATTCGTGGTAATCTGCTCTGGAAGGTAAATTTCAGAAACCGGGGATAGTGGCTTACAAAACATTACCCAGTATTTCCATGAATGGTGAAAATCAGTCATTCCTATTCTACCGTCACACACTGTAAAGATTCATTTATATGGGTAGCTCTAAAGCACTTTAAAATTCCCTCCATTACTTTTTTAAGAACCCGAATGGGTCTTGAAATTACGTCGATGTCCGTCCTTGTGTGCGATTACTCTTGAGGGAAAGGCCCCCGAATCTTGTTACGTAGGTCCCTCTTTGTCCAAGGAAGAAAACTACTGATATGAAATCAAAAGGTCGTAGTTCAGATCATCTGTCAGAATGTCTGTCCGTCTTTGCGATAACTCTTTATGGCAAGGTCCTCGAAACTCGAATCTTGGTGAGTATTAGGTTACTCTGCGTGTGAGGAAGAACGGTATCGATTTTAAGATCACAAGGTCAATGTTCAGTCCATCTGTCTGACTTTGCGATAACTAAATTGATACAAAGATCATGGAGATTTTAAATGTGGTACATATCTACCTATTGGGTCGAAGAAAAGCTTTATTGATTTTTGGTTCTAAAGGTGAGGAGAGTCCGCCTATCTGCCTCCGCCCTTAAGACCACCTGTGCGGTAACTGTTGATACAAAGGTCACACAGACTTGGTATGGCTTAATCTCAGTATAAGTAAGAATACTATTGAAACTAACTCTAAATGTCACAGAACTGTCCATCTGTGTATCTTTCTTCCTTTCCACTCATCTGTGTGGGATAGTAGTATATATATTGATACTAATATCCTAGAGACGTGATGTTTGATACGAAGGTTTCTCTTGGTCCAAAGACGACATCTACTGATTTTGGGGTCAAAAAGTAAAAGCGCAGTCTGTCTGTCTATGCGCTGATTATTTTGTAGCGTTCTGTTGGGTTTGTCGATATTCCGCTGTATCGTATTTGACATGAATGAAAGTAAAATGTGTGAAGGAAGAAGTAGTGACAATTATAAAACAATGATAATTTTCATACATGGTATGAATATCAAATAGATTTAGTCTGGTTTTGTTAAAATACATTTCAAGCATGTCCTCTCAGCTGTAGCCAAACACGTGGAATGGAATATAATTAGTATAGTTGGCGTTATTGTGGCTTCTATGGTCTGTGTCACATTTGTACCAATATGGATGTTGTAGAAAATTCACATCTTCTATTTAAATAGTCGATTAATAACTGTGGCGACAATAATTAATTTGAGTATTAACAGTATGGTAATAGTTGTGTGCTTCTGTGATTAGTGAATATCTCTAACATTGAATTAATTCTTATTAATGTGGGACTATGAAGGAATTGAGGATTATTTACACACGGTTAAATAAAAGGTATACATTAGCTGATTAAAAGATTTACGCTAATCGTAATACTTTGCCAGTTATCCTTATATAATGTAAACATTGATTCATGGTATTTGAATATGGAATTATATATTTCATTGCAATTTCACTGTATGCAAATGGAAACCTAATTAACATATTAAAATCAGTAATTATTAATTCGTTTGCAAGAGCATGTATACTATGTATTTAACAAAGCTCCTGTTTTATCGTTTATAAAAAACGTCACCGATTGCTGTGAAATAGATTATTTTTTATGAAACAAGAAATTTATTTTCACTACTTGGCCAAGTTCAACTAGATTGTATACGTATTATAATTTCACGTTTTTTACGATCATGACTAATTATTTTCCCAAATCCAAAACTACAATAATAATAAAAATATACAAAGGTGTCCTGTATGTAGGTAGCAAAAATTCAGGACATTATTCCAAGGATCGCAAAAGCAAAAAATGCAATGTAATATGTGTGGTTTATCGCACTCAGTTTTCCATCTTTCTTTCTGTATATTATTTTTACAAAAAGCTTAAAATCTCAGAGGTTACTTAAGATAAAATCACGAATCTCGGTATGAATAATGATACAGATGGTCTACGTATATTTTAAAATTGCTTTTTGTCATTTTAAATGTATAAGGCTCAGAAATCTTTAAGTCAAATCCTGTAAGAGACAAAAACTTTGTACGACTTAATCTTGTTAATTACGGTACAAGGATTTTTAAGATGGGGCATTAAATAAAAAAATACCAAATAGAAACTTGCTTGTTATTAATAAGAAATTTAAAATAAAAAACTAAAAATGTAATTCTAATAAAAAGCCCTGCTAATGAGATAAATAAGTAGAAAATCACATTCATTAGATATTTGGGTTTGAGCCTGCAACTATGTGGCATAAGCATTACTGTACAATCGGGGGTTCATCAGCTGAATACACATACGGTTCATTGTTGGAAAACATTATTGTTTTTGTTTGTTATTGATTATTCATATAGACTCACCACACACTTTAATACTCAAATATCACATTATGCATCATACTTCCAAATGTGTATCTCTTATAGTATGAGCAATTCGAATAGTTGATTTAACTAAAATATTTTATTTTTCTCCTAGAGTGATTTGTGAGATATTATCTAAGCGTAATTATTCTAATTTAATGAATCATAAGTCCATTTTCAAACGTTAGTACGACGTTAATAATTTATGGAGTGTCTGTACACCATAAGCGCACAATGCTATGTTCATAACCTATTATACATGTGAAGCTAAAACTTGTTTTATCCTAAAAAGAGGACCTTTTTATAATTCCTACCCAATGTGTTTTTAAATTCAACAAAAACACATTTTTAATGAATCTTTTTTACTTATGTAGTATTTAATTTTATGTATTATCTATGTAAATAACATGTAATTCATAATAAAGACATATTGCTACTGCTAATAATTTTCCAAATAAAAATAATACATGTGATAGGCGATTTGACAGGATTGTGTTTGAATAATTCCTAATTTATCATAAATATTACACGAAAATCTAAAATATATTGCAATGTAAGATGGGACGCCACTATTAATACTTAATTTTTGAAATTGTTTCGCTTCTGTTAGCAATATTTTTATGAAGAGTAGTTTCTGTTTTTTGCAAGGAATGTTATTCATTTTGAACTTTTGAATTGATATTCATAATAATAGCCTTTTTAATATATTCTCAAAATATTTCATAGATCAATATCTAATCTGTAGTTTCATTTTACTTTACCACTCGAGAAATTTCTATGCCAAATGCATGAGGCAGCGAACGGAGTTAATTTAAATATGTATTGATTACCTTAGCTTACAGATCTAAAAATATAAAGTTTACTCAAAGCCAAAAAATAGGAAAAATATAGATGTAAAATGGCGTATAAACCAAAGCCAATAAATTAGTGTTAATTAAATGTGAAAATTGCAAGCATTGGCTTGTAACTTTTGAGATAAGGAACATGAAAAAGTTGTAAGTTTAAAGCTTTTGGAAAATAGACAAAACTGAAGGAATTAGTATAAAACCTGTTTACCAAACCTGAATAATCCTCCAGTTTCATGTTATTGGTTAAAGAATTGCTGAAGTAAAAAGGATAGGTTTTAAACAAGAAAGCTATGAGTCAAAACGTTTTATATTTTGTGTACAATCTGACTTGAAGCGTCCCTTGTCAATGTCCGATGCCTTCTTCAGACTCTCGGTTAATTATCGAACTTCTGTTAGTAATCAAAGCAGTCTGCGTAGTAGCTCTGGCAGACCACCACTATTACTTTGGGGTATCAACTTTTGTAACTTGAAGTATAAATAGTAACCATTTAAATACAAATTTTAATTGAACACTTGGAGTTATACAATTTTGTTAATTACACATGAGAAATGTTAAGAACTTGTAAACTCTTTTCAGAGTGATCGTCAATAATATACTCATTTATAGTATGATAACCTCACCGCTATAGATATCCTTGAAAGGGAATACATTTAAAGAAAATAAAAGATTGTACTATTTGTTTTAAATATTTTGAAATAAAATTTAAATATTCTATTATAGACAATATTCAAAAAGTCAAATCTTATTACGTCGACAGTATAGCAAACGTAACGTTATAATAACTTAAACTAAATTGCTTTACTTAAAATCAGTTAAGTACATAACAACTGTGTATTACATAACAACTGAAGGTTATTTGTTTTTCCAAGTACTTCCAAAAATAATAGCACAATCCTAATCTGCTATTACCCAAATAAGTGTTGCCTCAATTAATTTTTCATTATTGTTAAAATTGTTTTAATTTCTTACAAATCTATAGTTAACAGAACTCTTCTTAAAGTGTGGGAAAGAACTCTTCCCAGCACTCTGACCTGTAGTCTTGCTGGGAATGTTCCATACGAATAAGTTTTGTTTTTCTTGTATGTACTAAGTATGTGGAATAAAGAGATTTGATTTGATTTGAATATTCAATATTCAAATATTATTACAGCGGCTGCACAATTGCAAAGCAAATGTCATGTTATAATAACAAACTAAATTGCATTAGGATTGCACAAGTTAAGTATTAGATAAATAAGAAAAGATTATTTGTTTTCCGTACTAATTCCTCTAACAATGCCACAATCCTCAACTGCAATAATTAACCAGTTTGTCTCAATTGATTTTTCAGTATTTATTAATTTACGTATTATGCTTAACGTTATGAATCACAACACAGCTAGGGTACATTTGGGGCTGCTATTTCTTGTAGACTGGTCCGATTTCAAATCTCTAAGTGCATTTTTATTAACTAAATAAAACCTTTAAAATGATACGTTACAAGACTATAAGTGCTTTTTGAAGATTTTGGGTTAACCCCCACCAACCCTATCTCCTGAGGGTCAAACATTTGAAAACTATCAAGGTCTTTGTAGCTATTAACAGTGCCGCGAACAGATTTCACATATCTAAAATAATCAAAAAGTTTACGGCAGCTGCCACTTACTTTTAAATCACTCTGTATATTGTCATATGAGCTGTATTCATCCACTTTGTTTGTTACAAATCTGATCAAGAAACGTTATCATCATCAATAACAATAACATGTAACAGTAAAAGTATGCAACAATACTAGAAGTTGAAATAGATAACAATTAAAACAAATAATGAAAAAGAAGATAAAAGCAAACACATAAGTAAAAACACTTAACACTACTTCGAACTATGGCCGGAGACTAGCGAAGAAATACGAAAGTAATGAAAAACTTCTATAAAGGGCATTGCAAGCTTAGTAATTATTACTAAGCTTTCAGATATAAAAAAGTCTGGTTCAAGTATTGATTGCATCTAAAGATTCGGCCAAGATGGACATGAGATACGTACTTTATCAAAGACAATCAAAGTCCAGACGTCCCTCTGTGGTTAGTAGCTAGGGCCTCTCTTAGTGTCACTGGTGCCACACCAGCCGTGAGACTTCTGAGCGCTTCATTTCCTACATTAGCAGAAGAACGTGAAACACTACAGAGGAAAAGAATCATTATCGTAGGCTGGCATTATTAGAAGAGCTACCCCTTCTTAACTGCCTTGAACACCACTCAATGTATTGTTCCTTAACGGGATAGGTTTGGCAGAACGAACCCATTCATAATATAAACTACCTACCTTCCTATTACTTAAGTGACACTATGTTTGTTTTCATTTTATGTACTAATAAAAAGCATATAAACATATTCTACTCTTTTACATTATTTGTTTGAATAAACCTAAAATTTTTAAAGTGAAGGACAATTGAAGGACTTATTTTAACACACTTCAGCATATACATTGCAATCCTGTTAAGTTAATGTCATGTTCATTTGAATTGATAAAAATAAGAACATTATAATAAGGCTGTTAATGCTTTTTTTAAAAGCTACATTATTTTAATACTTGAACCATTTAAGAGGTTTAAAATATATCTCGTTATTACGTTTCTAAAGGCTCAGTTCCTTTCCACCCTTTCTTATACCCCATTCTTATTTTGATACCTGCATTCAATTTTAATCAATATACCTAAACATTGGTTGAGTTCTATAAATAACATCGAATAGCGTGAAAACTGAATCTGTCTTTTTGGACTTCCCTCAATCGAACATTAGCGCTTTTATTGTCTTCCCACAAATACTACTAAAATGATTTTATTACGTAGCTAATAACGCTACCTTGTCAATAAATCAACAGCTAAATAAATACGATTGTACCGTATTACATAGGGTAGATGTTATCGCTTTTCTGATAATAAAAAAGGAAAAAAATATCATAATTGGATGCCGATAATGTGAAATTGTATAGCATGTATTATCTAGTAATGAGGCAATACAAATTAAACTATTAAACATCTTACTATAAAATAAAATTAGGATTTCGCAAAAATCCTAAAATTCTTTACAATACAACTTTTATAATTGCTGCATTTTTGAAGGAAATGGTTCGCACATGGCAATAATGATGTAAATGAGTAAACTATCTGAAACGTGAAAGAAATAACATGTTTGTTTCTTATTTCATCAAACTCAACCTCACCTTTTGTGTGAAACTTCGGTAAGTTGCTCTTTCACATTTTCCTTTACCGGGTCTTCTTTTATGAAACAAGTTTTCTCAAGCGCTCTCAATGTTAGTGTCGTATTTTGATGTAGTTTAAGGATAGATAAAACTTGAATTCTGGTGTAGTTTAAAACAGATATTTTGTATACTAACATTTGTGAGGATTAGGAACTGTAATAGCCAAAAATAGTCACTTACAATGAAATTCTGATGTATAAGAAAAAAACTACTGATTTAAATTTTTATTATGTTTTTTTTTTCAAATACAAACATATTTAAAACTGAAAAAGAATGGAATGTAAAATTATAAATCGTTGCTGAAGTTTGAGTCAGGTTTTGTTTGATGCACAGTCTAATTGCATGCTCACAACTGTCGTCCGATACGTGGGAACGGAATATAATTGGCGTAGTTACGGTCATTGTGATGGTATCTGTGTTTCTAGGTCACATTTGTACCAATAATAGTATGTCGTATGTATTTAGATGAGAATAACTGGAAAATATTACGAATAATAAAAATAAAAATATTCACTTACAGTACATAAATAATTCATAGTTTGTAATTTTTACGTCTAGAATAATTTTGATAGATATTCATTTGTTGAGCATCACCAAAGCCTTTTACTCCAGGAGCTAAAAAGTACTATTTTTGTCAGTATGTTTCTCAGCATATGGAACATACATGTGGAATAAGATACGAAGTTTGAAATGTATATATGACGATGTACGTATAATATCTACGGAATTTGCTTGAACGTTAGTCAACATTTGTGTATTGGTCTTATGGATAACGAGGAATCAGGGAAAATAATTTGTAAAATGATTGAGCAGTAAAAATATTTGAAATGTGATATAGTTTCACATGTAATGTGGTTTCTTTGTTAAATTTGGCGGTAAGAGTTTTGTTAAATCTTGTTGGGCCACTCAATTCTCGGATGTGTTGGTTTATTTGTGTACAGACAAGAGAGATACCGATGGTGGTAGATGTTTGACTAAGGGTTTTGTCTGAGTGTTCAAAAAACCTTTATCTCGAGAATGTATTGAGAATAAATCTGTAATGCATATTTTTATTAACTACTGCTAAAGGTATAATTCTTGGGTATAGCTAGATTTAAAATTAAACAATAAATATGCGTGAGCATGATTCATACTACGACGAACATTGTCCTAAAACTAATAATGTTATAAATGCGAAAATGCCTGTGTTTGTTTGTTTTGTTTTCACGCGTAAACTACTCAACCGATTACACTGAAATTTTATATGGACATTCTTGCCATTAATGGGATGCATATTCATATTTCGAACATCCCTCAGGGCTACGCCCCACTGGTCTTTAAAGTAGTGAAAAATCCCGTCTTGATCTCTGAAGTTGTTATTAATTGAGTGAGCCTGTCAAATATAACCAACTATTTAGTTTCAACATTGTTTATTATTCTAAATTTGATTACGTTTATATTGAATTAAAAAGTGTAAGGAATAACCATTTTGTTCGAATTTTTAGATTTCAACTATTAGGTAAGTACTCATCTACCTTAAAACATTTCTTAAAATATAACATGTTCTGAATTTGTCACCGAAGACTCCATTTGAAACAGTCGGTAAGAACTATGCTGGATTAAAATTTGATGGATTGTGCTTTTGCACTAGTGTACCAATTCCAACTATATTGCTGAATTCCAAAATATTCTATGTAGTTTTTCTAATCTTTCTCTTCATATAAACCTTCCTCATTATTCTGATACTATGAATATGTCTAATAATTAATTCGTTACTATTTTGTTTAAAATTTAGCTGGTTAAGAAGTTTTATAACTAATTTATTTAATGTATTCAATCAAAGGAATTTTTCTCTTGAATCTGAAATCAATTTATGTTTTGTTAAGGGCTTTATACTGGTGTAAAAGATATGTAGTTGAGAACAAATTATAAAAAAGTTACGAAAATCATGATGCTATATATTTTTACTTTTGTTTTCAATGTTTAGAATTTGGCAGAAAAAACGAAGTGCAGATTGTCCCGAATGTCTATTCCCCTTTTAATTTTGGAACTGCTACGAGTTTTCAATATAATTAGGATGTAATGAAGTTTCTTAACATTACTTGAGGACTAATCGATTGTTCATAAAATTACACCACTTTCTCCATGAAAACTAAGAGTGAAGCAAATAAAAAATATTTAAAGGGATGACCTAAGGATTAATGACTCAAATTAATGCTCCTAATTAAGCAAGAACGACATCACTATAATAAATTCTAACCACTTTATGTAAAACTGGAACTACATGATCAAATATAAAACTGTAACTTAAACTTGAAGCTTAATATAGAAGACGATTGCTTCACCAGAGTATTGCTGTACTGGGTTATGTAAAAATTAACTAAAGATTATAAGATTAAATAATCTTATTTGTGTCACGTAATTATGCCCTATAAGTAGAACATCAATATCATGGACGGACGTTTTAAAGTGAAATTAAAATGTAAGTGATCGGTAAGGTATCTAGACACGGTTAAATTAGAAGTTAACTCTATATAATTTAGCCAATATCAGATATTGGTTGACTGAAATAGCAAATGAAGTTTGATAGGGTGTAGTTTAACAAAATTTAATCGGTTTCACAACACAATCGATTGGATTAGTTTCTATGAAAGCAAACAAGATAGTGCTACATATAACGTAGCTATGGTGTGAAGAGTTGATTTAATGGGAATGATGAGTTCAGCTTCAGTTCACCTCCCTCTTATTAATTCCTGGAATTTGGAGACATGTTCGTCTGAAGAGATTCAAAAGAGATACAGGTTGTGCATCTGATGAGTCAATGAGAATACTTTATCACCTAGATTACATTATATTTTGTAGTCTAGTAGTCTAGGTGTCTTTGATGTCGAAACGATGTAAAGAGTTCCGTTTGAGCTTCTAAGTTACCGACTTTTAATTTTTCAGACGAACTCTACTCGATTCTAGGAGTCAAGTCTGTGACTGCGTCAGACTACGCTGCACTATGTTGAAGGTGAACATGGTAGTACTATTCAATTATTAATTGTCTTTTCAGATCGATGCCTGATTACACTAGAAGAAAACTGCAAATTACTCACTAGAAAATTAAAGTTCAATACTGAAATCCTAACAACTTGAATTAATTACAAATGGTTATAAGGTGTGGGTTTTATACTACTGTTTTATTAGCCATATTTCAGTTATATACAATTATGGTATTTACATTAATATGTAAAATTGAAAACTAAAAATTTCATGATTTACTTGTATATGTTTCTATTTTATATAACCTTTATCTTATTGTTACAATACTCAGATTTATTACAGTATAAATGAAGTTTTTTTTTATAATGGTCACATTTATTTTCTCCTATCTCACTTAACGTACAGCATGTAATATTGCAAATACAACAACAAGGTAGGAGTATGCCACAACTACGAGTCACGTAATATGCTTTGCTGATGTTGCAAGCATAATTTCAAGTTATAGCAAATTTTATTGGGCTCATGTATTATCATGTGACATTTTAAAATACCATATATGATTGCACACAGTTTGTTTACAAATTTATTTATCCTTCAGTTTCCTCACCGGCCGTATGAAAAATGTAAAAGTGTTTGCTAACACTCAGAAAAATCGCACTAAACGAAATGCTCATCATTGAGTTCGATTTTGCATGTAGAGAAATGAGGTTTCATGCAAAATTCTAAGTTTATACCTATTAGATTAATTCGTTCTCTTGATGGACAGACGAAACAGAAATTAAAATTTTCCAACATTTCTCACTCGCTCAACTAATTAGAACAGCGGATTGGTCTGACTTGATCAAGTATAATATTAAATTTGAGCTCTTTCTGTTAACTAGGAGAAAATCACCATTTTTCTCAATGGAGAAATCCAACAATCTCATTAAATGGTTTTAGTCAATTCTACAAGCATCTGAGTATTGATTTATGTTGTTATCGTGTTTGGCTAACAACCGGGGCTTGCTTTACCTTGAAGAAACCTGACAGGTGCAATCATGGATTGCATCGGGTACAATCCAGGTGAGCTGTAAATACACTCGCAATTTACTGGAGTATGTGGGAAATAGGTCACTGTAACAAAACACTACGTTTTTATTAGTTACGCAATAATTGGACACACGAAACTGGTTTTTACACTGTTATATGTCAAGAAATTAATTAGACATATTCAAAATGAAGATCTGAGAGTTAAATCTTAATTCTTCGATTGAATCGAATTATGCACATAGATTTTAAGTTAGTTAAAAGTAGTATGCTTTTCAAAATGTTCTCAGTCTTTAAACTCCTAAGCAATGGGAATGGTATCATTAATCTTTCATATTAAATTGGAAATGCCACCAAACCTAACAACATACCTATTAAATTGAAAGCAAGCATAAAAATAGTGCATACATATTATACATCTCTATTCATCTGAAAAGATATTTTAACATAAATAAACATATAAATACATACTAAATTTTCTGGCAACATAATATAAATATAGTAGATAATATTATGTATCATAAGTGTTTTACTATTTCTTTTTAAAGAAGTATAGACTATATTCATCTCGCTTAGCAAAGAAAAATTTTATAGATAAATATTTTTATCACATCAATTAGTATTTTTTAACTTGGCCTTGCAAGGCGTCCAAAACATATCTACCCAATTCATGAAAATATTATTAAAGGACATCAAGCGTTTTGGTTGGTTCTGAGAACTTTAAAAGTAAAAAGCTGACTGAAATAAAATCCTTAGATTAACGGAAACAAACCAAACAAATGCAAATACGTTAAAAACATTATTTATGAAATATGGATTACTGGACTTCCATAACGAAAGCGCTGATGGAGCTGAGTAAAAATGGTAACTTCATCTTGTTCAGCAAAATAATTATCTATATTCCATGTTTCAGCATTTTTTAAACCACACTCTTCTATAAAGTACTGAATTAGGCATATTTATCAGTTTGTGTGAATACTGATATATTGAAATGTGAGTAACTATATTAAATAATATTAAACTTTTATTTGTGAACTTTAAGAAATTAATAATTAAAAATGTTGTGAACTTTAAGAAATTAATAGTTAAAAATGTTGTTGTGGTCACGTATAAAACATTATTGCGTTCGTTTTACGTCTTATAATAAACATACATAAATTACAGGCGACTGGTAACGTCTCTTGTTAACATCGAGCGTCTTCTTTACACTGTTAGTTAATCAAAGGATATTCTGGGAACATGATCTTGATCAATCTCAATTCATGTTAGTGTTATTAACCTCATCAGCATACCTTTTCGTATATTTCTTGCTATAATGCATATAGTGAAAAATATAAAAATAAAAAAAACCTTATTTTAAGCTATCTAGTTTTAACAACCAATTAGTAATAAAGTTACAATGTTTTTTTCTAGCTTGAGAAACAAAGTATTATTTTGTTTGCAAATAAGTATCTCTTCTCCTTATTATGGAAAATACCAAACTCCAACAGAAGAAATAATGATAACTACCTATTTTGTACTCGTACGATTTCATACATTATATCCTGCACTGCTGCTGTTTTATTACGGTACCTATCACAGTCTAGAAATATTCTTAAATTATTGATACAAATTATTCGTGAATAATCTCAAGTTAAGCATCCGGAGTACTTCGTTTCAAAATTCCTTGTATTACCACGATTTCCGCAAAAGGGAAAAAGAGGGATTCGTTCCTTAAGGAGTCTAACCCACAGATACAGACATAAAACGGACTTTTGATCACATAATTAAGTTCTTTCTTCGATCAAGAGGAATCTATTTACCAAAGTTACGCGTATCTAGAATCATCTATCCAGGCAAACAGACGGATAGACAATGCACGGACTGCCCTTTGGCTTTATGATCACAAAATTAAGTTCTTTCTTCCACCATGAGGAATCTATGTTCAAAAGTTACGCGTATCTAGAACCATCTATCCAGGCACACGGACGGATAGACAATGCAGGACTGCCCTTTGGCCTTATTATCAAAAAATTAAGTTCTTTCTTCGACCATGAGGAATCTATGTCCAAAAGTTACGCGTATCTAGAACCATCTATCCAGGCACACGGACGGATAGACAATGCACGGACTGCCCTTTGGCCTTATGATTACAAAATTAAGTTCTTTCTTCGACCAAGAGGAATCTATGTACCAAAGGTAAGCGTATTTAGAACCTTCTATCCAGGCACACGGACGGATAGACAATGCACGGACTGCCCTTTGGCCTTATGATTACAAAATTAAGTTCTTTCTTCGACCAAGAGGAATCTATGTACCAAAGGTAAGCGTATTTAGAACCTTCTATCTAGGTAAACGGACGGCTAGTCAACGCATGGACTGCCCTTTGGCCTTTTGAACACAAAATTAAGTTTTTTCTTTGACCAAGAGGCAATCTATGTCCCAAAGTTACGCGTATCTAGAACCAACCATCTATCCAGGCAAACGGACGGATAGACAATGCACGGACTGTCCTTTAGCATTTTGACCACTAAATCAATAGTTCTTCTGTGGTCCAAGAGAAACCCACGTACTAAGTTGCAAGTTTCTAGGACCTTCTATGTGGAGTTGTGAACACATAGACTAACAACTGCACGATTTCTATAAGGCCCTGTCTGGTCTTTAATAATACCTAACTTCAATTAATAATAAACTTAGCCAATTCATTCTCATTTACCTACAGTGATGGAATTTATTCTGTTTGACTGATATAATTGCTTGTTAAAATACTCGTGTGTGTATTATTATAAACTAATTATTAGAATAAATTATAAGTATGAAACTCTAAAGAATACATCATTGATGTTTCAATACTCTAATATTGTATTTAGAACAAAATGCAAATTGCATTTAGTCTGCTATTTAATGAAATATTAAAGAGTTAAATGATGTTAATATTTCATCCTTCAATTAATTTAAAGATTTCAACTCCAAATGTCTAGTTGTCATTTCCTAAAAGAAATTAGAGTTGTGTTTTTGAGTAGAAATAAAAATAAATAATTTATTTCAATATACTTAGATTTTATTTTAATATTATATTTATGAAATTTAATGTAAAATATAAAATATTTTACATACTTTGGATGAAATAACTCAAATACTTCAAAGGAAGGTGAAATGAAATAGAAGTCGACGAGTTTTACAGTTGATTACATGTGGGAAAGTTCTAAGCAAACTGTGCCACACCGGTCTCAACTGTGCACAAGATCATGCATTCCGAGCACTCAGCAAATTATCCTTTGGTGACTGAAATTTGTACAGCATTTTTACCTTGTTATTAGTAGTAAATATGATGAAAACGAGTGATAAACCATGATAAATTGAGTAGTCACGTAACATTTTAACATGTGAAATATTAACACGTTTGGCCTAAATGTGTGTAAATGAAATGAGCTATAGAGTTTTGCATGCTGCCTTAGCGAAGCCTGTCACACAACACGTGGTATAATGTACTTGTTTGTACCTTGCATTATTAGGTTAAATTTATAATAATACAAAAATAACTTTAGCGTTATATATTGTGCTTCTAGTGTTTCTTTTTTAACCTCTATATTAAATTCACAGTAAGCAATATATTTGTTATTCTATGATCCCTTTTAACAGCAGTTTCTTTTCCCGTTTTATTATGAAAACAGAAAATAGATTTGCTTTGAAATGTTTCATGGGTACAATATTGGTTGATGTGAATTTTAATGTATTGATTAAACCTATTTTAATAGCTGAATTGAATTATATTGTTACTTCAACTTCTTTGAAACTAATCCTTGCTTTCCTACGTTCCGGTGAAGTAAACATGACTTTCTTGTTATTCTCAACGATAGAAATTGAAAATAGTAATCAGCCACTGGAATATTTTGTTGCTGTATTCAATAAATGAACATATATTACACTAAACAACATTCAACTGAAAAATACATTAACCGGTTTTCGATGGCACTGTGATATCAGATGCAGTTTTGCAATTTTCCAATTGGTCATTAAGGTAACGTAAATTTTTGTTCTCGAGTTAAAAAAAAATTACCATTAAATTTAGCACCATTTCAGATTCCACATTGTACATATGTCATCACGGATGATTTGAAATACAATTACAACGTTAAAAAACATAGGTCAATACTTATGGACCAACAAATATAGTTAATCAGTAGATTACTTTATTGCTTAGACCAGTACATACCCAACAACACAACTTTGTGCTTAACAAGAATTTCAGTTAAGTTTTTTACAGAAATAAGTTCTAACTTATCCATAGCAATATCAATGAACATCAATAAAAGTTTAAGGAAACTTGAAAACTCACTGAATAACGAAGTATAATAATCGGCATAAAGCGAGCAATAAGAGAAAAATCCTTTCTAAAGCGCGCTGGCAGTTCGTTATCCCAGTCCAGTAATCTTTATTGAGTTTGGTCTGTTCTTTCACTTGATTTGTGCTTCGTTGACTAATTTGGATTAACGATTTACTGCAAAGGCAAATCAAATTTGTACTATTTGGCTGGGCCACATAACGATTAATGAAAATTACTTTTTACGGTCTTCTATAATAACTACAAATATAAACATTACTTTGGTCATTTATCAAAGTAATATTTATATTACACAAATTTTTATTGGTTGATATAACTTGAATTCCTTTGATTTATTGAATAGGCTTCATATATACACAAGGTACGGAGAGTGAGGGTCTCCCAGAGATGAAGACCAAATACATCAACTATGATTACCAACCTTTTCTCAGCTTGTGATTTCGTAGACATACTAAATAGGTACTTTATAAGAAATTTTGTTAAAAACGTAACTCTAAAATTTGTAATGATAATTAAGTGTCAAATTTTTATGATAAAAAATCCACTTACTAAAACGTACTATGATATTATGCTTAATAATTTAAAAATGGCGGCCATTAAACTTTATAACTTAAAATATGTAAAAAACTAAAAACTGTATTGGAATTAAAGATTTAACACTTTTTATTCGGTTGAATGGGACAAGACTAATAAAAGCGAATAATGAATAACTGATTTAAAGCAGATTTATTGTTACAAGCCACGGCCCACATTGAGGTTCTCAGCGAATACCCAACAATACAAAACTGAATAAAACTTTCTTGTATAAAAATGTTAGTGGTTCGGCAAAGAACTGTGATTCATACACGGTATAGTGTTTGAATCAACGGTATTGATTCTAAGCCAATTAGAATATTTTTTTAAATAAGTCCAAGCACGTTCATTCTACTGCCGACTGACACATGGGATGGATATGTAATTAGTCTAATTACAACAGGTTGTTTTATTCTATGTCACAATTATAACTACATAAACATGACACTAAACATAGTTATATATTTTGGGAGCTATCTAGTTATTATATAATTTATGTAATTGATTTGTATTACAAATATATTTGACTATTATATTTTACATACCTAACTATTGATTGACTGTCTCTGATGGTTGCATTATTATTATTAATATTATTGTTGCTGTAGGCCTACAAGACAATTTCACGGAAATCGAGATTTGATTTATGACATTACACAAATATATTATGAAATACTTAAGATCTTTGAAAATATGATGACATTAATCCTAATCAATTTCCAAATATCATAATTTAATTTAAATTTTGGTTTCATGGTATTTTAACATAAAATTGTATAACTCATTTAAGTGTATTATATAAAATACAACCACGCAAATACAAATCTCTGTTTTCTATGTGCTATTACTTTAAACATGATGTTTAATATTGAAAAAAGTTGTACAATATATTTTTCATATTTTTACATAAAATCACATTCATATTGAATGATCATTTAAAACCTACACCTAAAATACATTTCTTTTAACAATGGTGATTATTTGTCGTAGTATTCCGGATTTCCGTCAATATTTCTTATTTTCTCCAATTTGTCAACAGTAAAATATATACACTGTTTAATTTGGTATTATTGTTTTACAAACCTTTAAATTATTTTTCTTGAAAAAAAAGAAGTCTTACTAAGGAAACTTTTAATACAATTTTGCCTTATGTTTTATGTAGAATGGGGTATCATCATAAAACACGGTTTGTATATATCTTTCTTCACTTTGAATTTCCAGAAGAGAAATGAATGGAAAATAATCATTAAAAATACACCTGTACGTATTAACATTTAAAATAAGATACAGGAGGTTTAACTACTGCTTAGAGAACTAACGAGTATTTAAATATGCAGATGCATACTTAATATGTATTTACAAGATTCATATAGGCTACTAAAAATAAAATTATAAAACAATAAATAAAATAACGGGAACACTAAAAAATTAGCAATAGCAAAACATTGCATTAAAATAAGTTATAATAATATGAATAAGTAAGCTAATAGAATAAAAAGGATTAACAAAAGTGAAAACTGTTGTATACGAAGAAAAAAAGCTTGCACACCAGAGTAACACAACGTTTTACATTTCATATAGCCTTCCATATTGGTTTTGTGGCGTCGTTGATAACCTCTAATACCTCCTCCACTCGTGGTTAATTATAGGACATTGAGTCAGCAACCTTGACAGTCTGCATAGTAGCTCTAATGAACCTTCAAGATTGCAGTGGGGCGTGAGCTAGCTATCGATCTTGGTTAGATTATCACGTTAGTGCTGACCAATTTCATACAGTGTTCCGTATACCTTTCATCCAGTATACTTTATACCAATGTTTTTGTATCTTTAAATTGATTTTTTGTCATCTTTTACATAGTAAGTAGAGCAAATAACTCTTTCCGGTTATTGTTTAAGACACATGGCTTTCGTCTAACAGTCAAGAAAAAGTTAATTCGTAGGTTATTGAAAAACTCACACAATTATATATTTTGCATCAGATGTTATTTCAACCAGGTACCGTTAATGGTGTGGGGACTATTGTCCTGTACTTAAATAAATGAGTGACAAAAAGAAAAGCGCCCTAAAAATATTAATACCTAGAGGTCATTGAGAATAGTTTTAATCTGTGTCAATCTAAGCTATGCATCCATAGTATTATGTTTAAATACTCCTTCTATTGCCATAATATTTGAATATATCAGTGGAAATATAATTCTTTTAATTTAGGACGAAATGAAGACAAGAATCATATAAGTTGAAACATATATTATTATTTTAATTTAAAATAATTCTGTTAAAACAATGTAATTGCTGTTAAAAAATATAAAATATTAGTTCTTTTAGAAAAAATATAAAACGAACTTTTAAATTTTTTTGGATTTATAGTCACATTTGTAGTGAATTTATCAGTCACATTACAGTTCTCAAACATAAAAAGTGCTATATACTGTAGTGTAAAAGGGTTTGTGGAATTGGTTGCCTCGTCTAAACACATATTATTAGTTGAGGTTCAAGTATTAGATTGTTGAGCCATAATAAACAAATATTACGTATGTTAGCACTTACAAAATTCATACAAGTTACACAAGCAGTTCTGCTTTGGAAGAATCACGTAGTAAATTCATAAATAATAACGTGGTCATATAATTCTTACTGAAAAATGCAAACAATGATAAATGAAATTACTTTGAGAGAATTAAAGTAAGTAGCGTAGTACGTAATTTAATAGTTAAATTAAGGTACCACAGATTTATGGTTTGTGCACTGACAACAGACTTGTTTTAACACATTACGGTGTTGTTGATGTGTATAAAAATACATAGATTGTTTTCCGATTGTGAGAAAAATTATTATGTAATTTTTCAAAATAAGTTAGCAAATTGAATCATTATTAACTGCTTGTACTAATTATTTATTGCATAGTTAAGAAGATAAAATAAGCTAAGTATAAATAAAACATAAATCTTACGAAACACAACTCTTCATGTTAAAATGTTCCCTATTCGACAATAAAAATTACTCAGAGTAATAAAGTTTATTACTCCTCCTCTGCTGATTAGCTGGAATGTTAGCATATTAATTATTTTTGAGAATTATGGAAGGTCTTTCATTCTCCATTAATACGTAACCCATTGTTTAACATAGTTTGTATTCTGCTGCACTTATTCCAAAAGCAGAACAAAATTAATTTAATTTCAATGGTTCTTTCAGTTTCATGTATAAAATCTAAAAGTAAAGATATCCATCCCATATTGAATTGGAATAGTAAAGGGTTTATTAAAAAAATTAAATAAAACAATATCCTACAGTTAAGATTAAATAAGCTGAATGACGCTGCAATGACTTTTGAAAACTTTTCTAAACGTGCTCTGAGACTGATTTATTTGAGGTTATTTCAGTAACTTGTTACTTTTCACTCATAATAATAATTTTATAATCCTTAACAGCTTTTCACAAAACACTTTTTTAATTGACGCAACATCACTTTTAGGTAGGGCTTTCTAAAATAGTAATCCACTACTTGAATTATAAAAGAACTCACACACAATACACTTCCAATTAATATAAAATCAAATACACTTATGGAGATTTAAGACAATAAATACAGATACTTCAGTGGCAATGTATTAGGTAACTACTGTAAAAAGTATTATGTAATTGAATAATTTTCTACGAGTTTTGGAAAGGGGAAGAAGATAAACTTGAAGCAGAAACAATGTCATTGTATGCTAGTGTAGTATTGTTCATTTGCATTTTTATCTTGAATTGAGAACATCTAACACTGCTGAGAATATACATGGAATAGCGTGAAACAATTAACTAGCCACACTCCAATTGAGATCAGTTTATGAATCATAACTTACTTATATAACCTGTTACATACATGTAAAGCTGCTTAGTTTTGTAAATGTAAATCCATCAAAATAAAATTGAACGGTGTATCACATTTTGTACAGACTAAAATAGAAATAAACGAATTAATCCTTTGTGATCATCAATATTTAATATGTGGGGTGTCAAACAATATACTAATATAAATTACTGTTTAAAAACATTGAAAAGAAAATAATTTCAATTAATATCTGTCTGTTTCCCCAAACTCAGAATTTCTAATAAATTAGGAAACTATTACTATGATTCTTTAGAGAGACTATGCTTCCACATATGTAAGAATGTTAATGGAAACAAAGTTCTTCAGTGATGAACGGGGTTTTAGAGCGAGGGATGATGAATAAAGATAATTTTGTAGAGAGACTGTACTTCTTGATATTTAAGAATATTAGAGCAAGCCTAGTACGTCAGTGATTAACGAGGTTTTAGAGCGAGGGATGATGGATAAAGATAATTTTGTCGATAGACTGTATTTCCTAATATTAACGAATATTTTTGTAAGCCAAGTACTTCAGAGATGAACGAGGTTTGAGAGCGAGGGATGAGGGATAAAGTCCCTCCAGTGAGAGTTGACAGTTCGGCTCAGCCTCTTCAGCGCTCCCGTTATCCCAGGTCAGTAATCTATATTGACTTGGACTCTGAACAATTGGTTGGATTTCTTTCTAGAGTTTTGGGCTGGTTTAGCTTTGGTAAATCTAAGAGTCTGATTTCAATAAATGATTTACTGTTAAATAGTTAATTAAATAACCATAAATGCTAGGTAGTAATAACTTAAATATCTGGATGAAAGTAGGTTAACCTTTTAATTATTTGGCCGCTCCAGTTATGAATAATGTGATGAATAAATATATAAATTTATATACATTACTCTACTAATACAGTCAGCGTTATAAAAGAATTGAAAGGTATTATTTGCCACCTATTATGGACTCCATATTACAAAACAACACCATTTCATGTATTTTGAATAATAATAATACGATTTTGCTATTGAATTATATGATCAATAAAAGATAAATAAAATCATCGTTTTAAAATATTGATATATTTTTGTCTATTTGTAAAGTCTATCCCATACCATGTATTATAGATTTGTGTCTGTACGTGTTCGTTGATGTTTATGTGGCAGTAAGTCGACTACATATGACACGAAATTGGACACATACCTTTTGTAGACGAAAAAAATAATGAATGAAGTATGGATTGAATAAGTTAAAATTTTCTTGATTTCTTATGAATTTAATACTGCAAGAAATAATCAATGCAATCATGCACTATTACCACCCTGGCCCGGCCCACTTAGTACGATCACTACTACCCACGGGACGCGGGGAGCTCGAGCTAGGTTAGAAGTGTTGTGCTGTCATCAGTTCACTGTTTCGTGATATTTTGAAATTTGGTCGTCTGGATGAGGTTAATATCTACATCTTTTACCTCAATCTTTGTAATAATGTAACCAATTGTTTACAATAATATATAATATGTTTTGATTTTGTTAAGTTGGGATAAGAGGGTGATGAAACATCTCATAGTACTTCACCCTCACAGGACTTTGGCTCTGCTTCCGAAACGATAAGATGATCAGGATTTGTGAGGTTGGGGAATAGGCTGTCTCCTGTCAAACCTCCGCTTTTATAAATCTTAACTATTTAATTATTAAACTTAATACATGTATTTTTGTGAAATTAGTGTATATCTAAAAGTAGTTATACAATTTATTGTTAGAAAAGCAGGCCGAGAAAATTTCGCCAGACAAGTTCTGTAGGTTAAATGAGTTATACTAATATACAGCTGTCTCGATGAATTGTAAAAAAATAAATAAATATTCCACAGTCCCCACTTGTAGGCTACTCAGTTCCTATAACTTCAAGTGCTGATGTAGTTGATAACACTGTCAACTCATATTTACATACAGATGACGTGGCGCGAAACTGATTCCTCGCCAATACCAATAATCGATCGATTGTTTCACGTTATGTTCTTTTTACCTGGCCGATTATATTGAGTAAAAAATTCCTTGTGTTTAATGGGATTATTACGGTAAGTATGGCAACAAGTACGTTATTAAAAGTATAGTGTGCACTGATTCAAAATAAGCAATATACTCGTATTATACAAATTTTGTATGGTAAGCTCAATTTAAAATGTCGTAAAAATAAACCAGGATATCATCAAAAACACTGGTAGAGTACATATATAAAAACAAGAATTTTTATGGCAAGGAATGGATATCTCCAACAAAGTACTTTCATGTAGATTAAGATTGCAAGATACGAATTACTTTTACGTAATAAAAAAACTGTGGTCGGTGAGATTTAACAACTCATTCCTAAGGTGAACTTGGGCTTTAGCATAAGTTTTTATCAACGTAATTCAACCTTGTTTGTTATTCAATAATGTATAATATGAGTTAATTTAAATTAAATTTTCATTGTAACTAAAACTACTATTTCAAACAAATTGAAATGTTCTATTCTAAATCAATCGTGTTAAATTGGCCAATTCAAATCTTCTTATACATATACCAAGATTAATATAAGATATGTAGAGTTTAATACATTTTCTACTCCAATCATATTTTATTCTGTTACGAAGGACTTCTAAACAATGGAAAATAAAATGATATAATTTTTCTGTGAGTGGTATTATAGAACATAGTTGTCTAATTGTTAGCTGTGTGTTATAGGTATCTTGAGAAATAGTGAAGTTAAAATGTATTATTAAGTTGTTTGAGAACATCCGTACATACATGATTTGCAAAACTACAATACAAGCATAATACAGTGTATGTATAAATTTATGGAAGCTAAAGAAATAATACTAGTGTTACCCGCCTCAATAAGCGAAATGTCTCTTGAATGATCAAGAAAGCCTATATACATCCGTTGGACTAAGAGATTCCTGCTGCTATTAGAAATCTTCCTATTTCTGGCTTTTCAATTCACTTCTGACTTGAAATTCTTAATCAGGTCCCACAGCTGAATTTGCCTTTTGCCCCGGTGAGAAAAAAAAAAAAACTGAATATGCCTCAAAATCCGGCACTTTAAATCTACTTACGGTCTGAGATATTTCCAGTAGGTGAGTTTCCTTTGTTGTTCCGACAGAACATATATACTTTAGTAAGCTTGAGAAGCTCACTTCGATCGGAAAGCATCTACTTTCCGGAGCTTGTAATCAACTTCCGTTATAATAAATGAAGTGAAAACAGGTTGTGCTTGACTCTTCAGCAGACCAAAATTGAAGCTAAATCTCCTTCATACAAACGGTTTTTGAAATAATGTGAGGGCACACATAACCTACACACCCACTGTCGTAAATATATGTTTTGAAAGTTTGACTATTGATTAATGTTGGCAGTGGATCTTAATAGTATTTATTAGTTTTTATTTAAATAGCTTTTTAAGTTGACATTTGTTAGGTCCATTGTCAGGTAAACGTCCCATTACAGAAAACCCACAAACAAGAGATTTCGGACCCAAAACTTAAGTCAATGCAAAACGTAGCAGAATAAAGTGTGAATACAAATAGATTGTAATAAAAGCGATGCAATGTTGTTTTTAGTGGTGTCACATAGAGTTAACCTACATACCAACGAAAACTCCATCTCAGAGATATTACCCTTTGGGTTTGTTGTGGTTGTATATTATAGAGAATAAATAATAAAGCTAAACGGCCAGTCTTGCAACGATATGCCTCCTACTACAGTGTTGTGTCTAGAGTTCATTATAATATAATAACATATTAAGGACGCTTCATGAAAGTGGTTTTAATAATTCGCATTATTACTTGTAAGATGAGATATATAGGATATTATAATAATATATTTTTAATATGAGCTCGAGGTGAGTTTTTTAACGACTTTATTCAAGACAAAACATTCTGAAAACGTTTCATATTCAAATTTATTATATTTTTTATCAGAGAATTCCAAATTTTAGGCCGTAACGTACAAATTAAGATTAATAAAATTATATAATAAGATAATTATACTATATTATATTAAATGATTAGTTATATAATAATTACCAAAACTAAGTTGCCAATAAATGCTGTGGTAAAATAATAAAAACAAAATTTACGAGAACTCTATTTTTTAATTTTGAAATTTAGAATATAATCCTTGGAGAGGTATGAATCTAATAGTTTTAGGGAATCTGAATACTACTATGTTTAGTTGAAAAACATTAAATGTTTTTGGCCACTTATGTTATTCCCAAATATAGGTTTTTGTCCAGAACATTTGGAATCGTAGGTTATACATTGATATCAAGATAATAATTATATAAAATTAAAGTTTGCATTTGTTTAAATTGCACAAGTGCAGAACAAGCTGTTACTAATCGCTACGTAAATACGCGGAGTGCGTGGGTAATATTGAATTTTTCTTACAGATATCTACCTTCTCGGGCAAGAGCTCACTAATTGGCAAGAAGCTCAGTGTGTCAGGTGAGTTGCAGATGACTCCATCGTTATCTTCAATATTCCGAGGTTACGTAATCTGCAGTAACCTTATCCTGCAGATAGATACGAGGTAAGATTGCATTTAACTCTATTTCCGCACCGATTCACCTAAAAATCTGCAACCATAGTTTCGATTAAACTCTGCGCCTCGGTAGTTCTGCACTCAATTAATTCACGTAATTTATTTTATTCAAAATATAAAAGTAACTCAGTTGCTTTATTGCTTCAATAAGTCTAGAATATTTTAATTTCAGTCTGTGGTACATCGATACAAATAACTTCTCTATATAACTTTCCATGTTTTAAATCTTTGTTTGTACGTGTAGTATTTGTGTTTTAAACCTACGACTTCCTTCAAATTATATTATTTTTGTCTTAAGGCCTCATTCGTTGTAATAAGTTATTGTGGAGAATTTAATCATACATATTAGAAACTTTTGAAAGCTATAAAGTAACATAAACATTATAATATAAACCAAATCTCCCATTTTCTTTAAAAATATGTCACTTGAATTATAGAAACATGGCGCCGACAAGAGTTACTGCAGGGTTTACAGCTAGCTGGACATTATAGCACAATCGCATAATAAGTATGTGGTCAGAATGGTAAATTAGGGTGAAGTAAGATATGTACTTAGAAATAAATTTGTAGATAAGAATATTTTGTTAAGTAAAGTTTTTAAAGTAGGAATTATATTTTCTTAAAAGTTTTTATTTATATTTAAAATTTATGATATATTATATTATAATATATATTCATAGAGACATTCTTCCATTTGTTAAATATCTGAACGTCTACATTATTTTAGACACTTATGATATATTTATAATTTGGTAACATGATATTCAGAAATGTAACGATTTACTCTCAAATAATTAACCAGAATCGATCAGTTTCTGAGATACTGATGCATTCATTCGAAATTAGGATATTTGGAAACAACATTCATTCAATGGTAGCAAGGAGATGCATAGTAAGCAATAACAGCACTCTATGAGCTGCCATATTATTGACATATAATGGGTACCAAAAGATTACTACGAATGGAAAGAATACAGTTGTGTTGCAGTTATTCATGTTTTCATAACCATATAAATAGAATTTATAGTATATTTATTGAAAAGAGGATAAAAACCCCCGTGCAATAACTAATTAGATCACTCAAATATAATTACATTATTGTTTTTATGATCGTAAATTTATAACTCAATATTCTCTAAATTCTTTTCGCTTTCATATGATCAATTAAATTCGAATGTTTATTTTTCTATTTATCAAGCTTTACTTAAGATTATAAATTTATTAACCTACTAATGTGTAATACAAATGGTCTTTAATTTATGATTATGTCTTAACAATTGAAATAACAAAATGGAAATGTCACTAAATCTACTAACTTCTTTCAATTGAGACAAAGGGCGTATTACTATGAATAGATTTCTGAACATAATATTTTTGGATATAATTCTATACACGATTTTAAACGTGTGAAATCATATTATCCTTATTTAGCGTAAAACAGATAAGACGTATTGAAAACTCAATGACAAAAGCTGACCCAGCGTGTCTTACAACATGAGGAAATAACGACTTAGAAGAAAGCCGGATGAAAGCGAGATTGCCAAATCACCGTAAATGATCTAAGCGGCATTGTTAATTCTCCTTTATAACCTCTTACAAATTACTTTTTAGATTTTCACTATAAAAATAATAGATATGCACTGTTAAGTAATTAGTTTTTTTATGAACTTTGTATCTCAAAATTTCGTCAACCAAATTGAACTTTGGTGAACTCAAGCTCAACTATTAAGTTCAAGTTTCTATACAAAGTTTCACTGTTAACTGAGAAAACTTGTACTATGAAAGTATTACTGCAGTATTACCCTCCACGAAATTATATTTATGAAAATAGAAAAGCAAAAACTAGATTAATAAGTATCCAATAAATTTGCTTTAAACATTATTCTTATTAGTTAATGGAAAGGATCAGCTACGAAGTATGTTCAAAAGGTATACGGAATCGAAGATTTCGAGTTTCTGGAATAGAATATTCTGAAGAGTTGAGTTTTATTTCGACAGATTTCAGCATCTAACGATAAACGAGTGTTTAATATATTAATATATAGAGCTTTATTGTGTTATAAATGTATGTATATTTACACACCTCATATGTGTTGGCCGTAAGTTTAGACGTTATTTTACTGGGATCTAGGTAATAATATTCAAAAAATATGGAATATTTCCCCATGTATTACTATACAGCTTTCATTGCTAATTTATGAAATAGCAACGGCACAAAATTCACAGCAATGCGAAATAGCGATTGAAATAATATGATATTATTTAATAGTAGTATATAATTATATATATAATAGTATTGCCATTAGTTTGAATATTTGTATATTGTGTAGTTCGGCTGCCATATTCGCCAAAAGTGTTGCTAGATCGTATATTGAGAAAACATATGTTCATGCGTTAATCACTCTTGGCTCTATGCATCCATCTTAAGGTACATTTATTTTAAATGCACTGTTAGCTGAATCTTGACGCATAAAACACTAGACTTTTTAAAATTTATATTAACATTAATTTAGAAGTCACGAAAGTTCCAAGTATATTTTACCAACCATAGATTATTTATGTTCTTTAAGATATCAAAATAGTGGCCGTTTAGAATTTGGGAATTGTATAGTTACATCTTTGCTATCACGTATCGTAGAGCAAATCAAAACTGATTTGAAATCTCAGCTTACAAAATTATTTATTGCTACATCCTTTCTGATATCTAGTAAGTTTTCTAATTAGACATCTCACTGATGTAGGTACTAGGACAAGTCAACAGAATGTGCTATTGATGCGCTGTCCTGCCCCAATGATAGTTCATAGATCTGCCCGTCGGATGTAACTCTAAGCAGTGTTCCAGTAAAACTTCTGTTACGGCCCGTCCTTGGTTTTTTCAGTACAGTTGTGTATTAACTATAGTTAATGTATGATGTATGTAAATAAATTGTAATTAGCTTATTATCTTAGTGCAAGCTCATGTAGACGTTATTTTATTGTTAGAGAAGAGAATTTGTGCAGTCTTAAATATTATGTATAACATCTCTAGGGTCGCCTAGAGGTGGTAACTGCTACGTTCAGAGCGTGGGAAGCAATAGAGCCTTCACTCCAAGACAGGAATAGACCTTCCATGAACCAAAGGATGTCACCCCCAAGTTTATGGTACGATCACCTTGAGGGTATAAAGGGCTGTAATTCACGCCTCGTGGGAAAAGCAACATTCTCACCTCAGGACAAGGACCTAGAGCCACACTCCTCGAATTAGTCTAGTTTCAGCACTCAATAGGGTGGGCAGTATCAGCTCTCTACATTTCATTAAGTTTAGGACAGATTGCAGCAGCTTTCTGTATATCATATCAATTTAGAAGTACTAAATCTCCCAATTCAGTCCACTTTATATTAGTTATGGTTCATAGTAGTTAGTGTCATTTTCATATAATTTCAATTTAAACATTACCAAAGTGTTTTATTTATAGACAATAAAACAAGGCGTTCCACGCGCCTCTACAATTTCAGTCGTACTAAATTTCTTGTGGTACAAGTTTCCAGAAGTATACCATAAAATTGAGAAAATAGGAGTTACATCAATAATTATAACCCAATGGCTGCCGATCATATTTTTATATCTTGAGTACGACACATCACAAGTAAAAAATTACATATGTTGTTATACATTGTGAACCATCTCAATAACTTTTATTTTGGCACCTTTGAATACCTTTCAAGATTTCAAGATGATGCTTGTTCAAAGTATGGAAAAGGGCGTTTAGGTGTTTATATATATGTGTTTTGACAGGAAAACAGGATTCCGGACATTTGCCATCGTCATAGGTTATGAACTCTTGAAAATTTCCGGAATCCTGTTTTCCTGTCAAACCTTTCATCGTCAATAAGAAACAAAGAATATGTGTTATGTGTTCTTGAAATTTATGAAGCTTCAAAATTAGTTAACTTCACTGTAATTAGGGAAATAAACGCAGTAAATTTTCATACGTAATTAAATTTTGTTCTTGGATCATTTTCGTTACGATTTGTTGCATATTTATTACTCATTTAGTGTCTTGGTAATTGAGCTCATAATTGCAACAAAATGTATGCTTTACTTGTAAATTGTTTTACAGTATCAATGCAATGCTTTCTTTCAATTAAAATTAAAGAAATAATAACACTATGAGATAAAAGTTTAGTTTCAGAAAAAACTGGAACTGTATAATACAAGCATTGCAGCGTTTGGTTGAATATTTCACATACTGTTAATATATGTTAATAATATTCTAATGTTTCACCTTCAAATCATAAAAAAACAATGTCTAAATTATTTTACCCTTCTGGTATGTTGTCGTTGTGTATAAATATAAATCATGCTACTCTTACTCATATGATTTAAAATGTTGGTAAAACTACATTTCAAATTATTATAAAGAAGATTTATACACATTTAAGAACAAACCTGAACAGCTGATAAATAAAACAGCAATAACCTCCTTTCATAAATAATAAAACATATAATTATTAAACTATTTATTTATTTGTTTCAACCCTCCTTATGCAACTAATGCTATTTATGCAACCGCCTATGTTGACGTTAAATGAACTATTTAAAATATTGATTTGTTGTTTAGAATACAAAGTAAAAGGATTATTCAGAAGACGGGTACTTCCAAAGATGGTGTGTTGCAAGTTTTATGAAGCTCTCAAAGAGGGAAACGTCTACAAACCAGGAGCTGCCCGAGATCGAGAACTTCCAGAGACCAGAATCAGGCAGATTCTGTAAGGTTGTGGATACTGAGAGCTTTCAAGAGCCGAGAGTTGCTAGTATCTAGGAGCTCTAAGAGACCCTAAGCTGACAAAGGGCGACAGCTTACAGGGGCCAGAACAAGGTAGATACTAAACGGTTCTGAATACTAAGAGGTCTCACGAGCCGGGAGCGGTCAGAAGATAGAAGGTCTAAGATACCCTAAGCTCACAGGAGCCGAGAGCTTACAGGGGCCACAACAAGGTAGATACTAAACGGTTGTGAATACTAAGAGGACTCACAAACCGGGAGCAGTCAGAAGATATTTGGTCTAGGAGACCGTAAGCTCCCAGGAGCCGACAGCTTACAGGGGCCAGAACAAGGTAGATACTAAACGGTTCTGAATACTAAGAGGTCTCACAAGCCGGGAGCAGTCAGAAGATATATGGTCTAAGAGACCCTAAGCTCCCAGGGGCGAGAGCTTACAGGGGCCAGAACAAGGTAGATAGTAAACGGATCTGAATACTAAGAGGACTCACAAGCCGGGAGCGGTCAGAAGATAGAAGGTGTAAGAGACCCTAAGGTCCCAGGAGCCGAGAGCTTACAGGGGCCACAACAAGGTAGATAGTAAACGGATCTGAATACTAAGAGGACTCACAAGCCGGGAGCGGTCAGAAGATAGAAGGTGTAAGAGACCCTAAGGTCCCAGGGGCCGAGAGCTTACAGGGGCCACAACAAGGTAGATAGTAAACGGATCTGAATACTAAGAGGACTCACAAGCCGGGAGCAGTCAGAAGATATATGGTCTAAGAGACCCTAAGCTCCCAGGAGCCGAGAGCTTACAGGGGCCACAACAAGGTAGATAGTAAACGGATCTGAATACTAAGAGGACTCACAAGCCGGGAGCGGTCAGAAGATAGAAGGTGTAAGAGACCCTAAGGTCCCAGGGGCCGAGAGCTTACAGGGGCCACAACAAGGTAGATAGTAAACGGTTCTGAATACTAAGAGGTCTCACAAGCCGGGAGCAGTCAGAAGATATATGGTCTAAGAGACCCTAAGCTCCCAGGAGCCGAGAGCTTACAGGGGCCACAACAAGGTAGGTAGATAGTAAACGGATCTGAATACTAAGAGGACTCACAAGCCGGGAGCGGTCAGAAGATAGAAGGTGTAAGAGACCCTAAGGTCCCAGGGGCCGAGAGCTTACAGGGGCCAGAACAAGGTAGATACTAGACGGTTCTGGATACTAGGAGGTCTCACGAGCCGGGAGTGGTCAAAAGATAAGAGCTCTAACAGATCCTAAAATTGATCCAGATATATAGTACAACAACACAGTAATACAAAGTAATGTACCCGTATACTACTATTGAAATGTACCTAAATATTGTAACCAGTAAGCTATAGGTCTTGTATTATATACGCGTATGTCATATTTACCGACCATAAGTTGATTTAAATGTTAATAAACAAGAAATTAACCTAATGGATAATGAATATAGTGGTTATTTGCTAAATAAATATTGTAGGCAAACTAAACTTCTATTCTTTCCCACGACTGAATAATATATAAAAGTGATCACTATGGCGCCACGAATTATTGCTGGGTTCACAGCTGGTCAGACTTTATTACATAACCCTAATTAAATTTCATCTGTGGTCATAAATTGGACATAAACCTGGTGGTCCCTGAGAGAAACAAAGCGAAATAACAAATTGACTACATATATGTACAATTTATATAAACGCACTAATAATACTAGATTATTTTTTTATTTTGAGAACCCACGAAGGTAAATGGTGAATATGACATACATTTTATATATAGTAAAATACCTCAGTTTAACTACGCAATATATTGGGTCTAGTTTTAATGTAGATTTTATTTAATCCAATCTGATATTGTGCTGACAGAAAATTATATAAGCTGCTGGTTTGTATTTTAATTGAAGACTCTTGGAGCAATTGGAAAACATTTTAAAATAGTAATAAATGTTATTAAGAAAACACTTTTCTAATATAGTTTATTGTTTTGACGAGTTCTTTGGTAACTGTTTATTCTGTTTAGTTGTCTGGTGACCTTTGGTTTCTAAAGGCCACGTAAAAAATAAAATATATTGGAAAAGCGTTGTTTTAATAACATTTACTACTATTTTGTATTTTCAAATTTATAATAAACATATACATAGGCACTTACTTTGCACATAATTTGCCTCGATAGTTAGTATAAAACCTATCTAGTCAGACTCTGAAGTATTTATTTTATCCTACGGAATTGAGACACCCTTCAGTGTCTATAGCTTACTAAAGTAGCTTATAGAATGTCTCAATGACAAAAGCTGAGCCAGCGAGAGTTACAAAATGAAGAAATAACGAGTTGAAGAAAAGCGGATGACAGCAACGTTACCAAATCACCGTAAAGGATCTATAATATATAAGCAGCATTGTTACTTCTCCTTTAGAACCTCTTTAGAAGTTGCTTCTTAGATTCTTAATACGGATGTAAAAATAGAGATTGTCTATAAATTACTTTTTACAGACTTTAACTTGTATGGAATATTGAATAGTTAGTAATATTGTTTTGTAAATACATAAGATATTATTCGATTCCGTGATATATATCATTTATCCAGAAAATGCAATATATGTGTAAAATTATTTTTTTTAATTATCTGAATCTGCTTTTAGTAGTAAATATTAAGATGTAAAAAAACAATTTTTTACTTGGAATTTTGTTAATTAACGTGAGTTAGCTCATACAGGTTTATTTGTCTAGGTGAGACAAATGTTTTTTGTTTATAATTATGTGGATATAGAAAAATCTAACTCATAAAAATTTAATGAACGAATAAACTGTTTTTTATTCTTTTGAAAGATCTGTGTATTTGTACACAAATTGTAATTATGACCGTTAATCCGTGAGTAGCTTCCACATAACATTGTAAGTGATTAATCTTCTATAATATTTAAGTATGAAATTCGTATAAAAAATTTGTTAATTTATTACACAGTTCAAAAATATTTAGTTCACTATATTATTCACTATCCATACTGCTGAAAACGTTCACCTACTACTGTACCATGATCATATGACATGTGGTTATCATTCGATACCGTATTAATTATATTTACCTAATCATTAAACGAAACTTATCGGTCTCATTATCCTTTTATCTCAATCTCATCCTTTATGGATAGCGACTCCAATATGCGACTCCTAGATATGCACTGGATGTTTATTAATCACGTAACGATGGTTTTTACTATATCCCTATAGGTTCTACTGGCAAGTATAAACCATCCTGAGGAAATCTTATTTATTTTCTTAAAAAAATATGTTTTGTTTTTTTTACGTATACCATTTTGAGATATTTACCAACGTGCTCCCTTAATCCTGTAAATATGCTTGCTACAACAATTATACGTTGTGAACGGAAACCAAAAAAATATAAAAAATGTTCTAAATTTCCTAAGTATTATATCAAATAGTTTATTGTTTTTAAAAACGTACCTATCCACTTAGTTCTGCGTCTTATGTCTGAAATAATATTTCTAATTAGTTCTCCTGTAAAAATCAATTGACAGGTTACAACTCTGAGCGAATGAGGTCTTAACTGTCGAGTTGTGTATTTGTTGAATAAATTATATATTTATTTATTGAAACCTAGCCATATATATTTGAGACCATACCACACATTCATTGGACATAACACGTGTTCAAGTCATTTAATTGCAAAGAGTATGAAATTTAAATAAATATGCAGATAACTAAAAAAGATACAATGATTGCCATACAAGGCCAACTAAATAAAGCATACCTAGACAATCAGACATTGGACATTTGGATCATACTATTGGATATGTGATAATTACTGGCTAAAATCCAACCTTAATTTTTTTATATGAGTTAATAAAATTTTCAGATTTCATGAACTTTAATAATGTCACTATCGACATACTCAAACAATATTATTCAAACAAAGTATATGGTTATATTGTAGCAAATAACACAATGTACCTTTTCCTTATTGATATTTTAGAGCTCAAAAATATTCATCACTACCACTGAAACCTCTTACAGAATTAGGCCTAAATTCACAAAAGCTTTTAAAAAGAAAACGGAACTGATGCCTATAGACATATGTTTAAATTTTATCTTATAAATCGGTATATAGTTTCCTAAATTCCAAAATTATATAAATCTTACTCAAAACTCGTATATTCAGTATAGTAGTTTTCATAAAATAACCGTTACATTTGGTATATTTCTATTTTTAAACTCTCTCTGTTAATTTAATTTAGTAGAGGGTTCTGTTTCTTATATTTAGTGGTTTTTAAAATACTCAACTTTAATTTTATACAAAATGCAATAACAATTTTGAAAATTTTGACAAACCTATGATTTATGTAATTTGTGTGGTTATATGAACACAAGATGTAAAGTAACATATACTGAAATCTAGTTTTTAGAAATAATGTATATATAATAATTGACATAAAGTATTAAAATCCTGCAATAAGCATATGTGTGTATTTATAACTGTATTTCCATACATCATGCAATGAGCACAGGGACACTGAAATTATATGGTAGCGCGTATAAAGTTTAAAAGGGATCAACCTTACTCCTCGGGAAAGATGAGTGACTCACATGTTAAGTGCAGAAGAATAAATTGTGTTTTGTAGCCAAAGCTGGAGGCAGAATTTAATGAGTCGTCTGCTACCGCCCGACATAGGCACATTAACTCTGTTAACGAGTCTTTTAAAAATATTTGATTGTCTGGACCGTATTAAATGATGAGTATGAATACACCGTTAGACGTTGATACTTCAAGCTAGGCATTATGTACTAGTAGGTTAAACTGTCAAACGTTTGTCTAATTCAAACACTAGTAAATGAATACTAACAGCAGATTTTATCGCGGGAAATTAAAAGTTTATTTTATTCCTTTATTTGGTTCTATTATTAGCTAACTTTGGAAACGTAATAAATGATATTAATATTGAATATGTTTTGTAGGACAAATTGTTACAGACCATTTCAATATGTAATCGGCGTTAATATTGTTTAAAATTAAAATAAATATATATTTAACTGATTTTCAGGTATTTTTGTTTCACTTTCTACACAATTAAGCCCAAGATTATAGCTTACAGATCCTATTCCACTAACCCTCCCTCCCCTAAATGGCAATACAAACATTTAATATTTACATGGCTTAAGCTTTACGTAAAGAGGAAGATATAGTTGTTAGTCAAATCAGTATTCATTAGCCAGGTAGTTTCTGTATTTTGGGTCTCCTAAGTGGTAGGGATGAAACTTAAAGCCAGGCTGTTGCTTGGGGTTTTCAACTAAAGAGTGTGCAAAAAGAGTAAAATACCACCATTATGTTTATACAAAACACTAGCTTACCAACCACTAATTAAATCTATGATTGAAGTCAGGACGATCAAAGGGACCTCAGCTAACACATTTTATGACTTTGAGGAGAAAACCAAAAAAATGCTCTTCTTTAAATGCTCACCATCTTTGTATGTATCTATTATGTAACAGCTTGACGTTGCTAGTCAAACGGTCTTAAATATGCCGCTCATTCATTTTGAAATTGCAACTGATATTATATTGTGAATTTATCATGTTTGGTACGACACACGATCATTATTAGAATTTATTTTGACTTCCTGAATTCAATATTGTACCTCAGGTCAATATCTATCGTTTAGAATTACAAATTTCTCTAGCTATAGTATTATTTTGTCTTACTCATCTTCATATTTTTTATTCATTACACCATCACCGCCACTTTATGTTGAGTACTCTCAGTCTGCATCTGTACTGTAAGGTGTGTCAGACAAATTACTATGTTAGATAGTTTCTAACTTTTCTTTGAAGTTATATTAAGCGGAAATAGAATTTGAACCAAATGTTCCTGAGTTGTGTTCATGGTTTTTACTAAATTTCAGCTTTTGGAATAGTATTAAAATATACTCATATTCAAGCTATTTAAGACTTTCATTCTATAATGAGAGGTCAACTGTTATCTTTTAATTTATGTTAGTTAAATATTACATGTAAATAGTTTAAAATCTGTTGTAATGTGCAGGCCAAATCTTTCCACATTTTAGCATAAAAACATACAGAGGGTAATTATGCAGTTGGACTAATGAACTATTAAATAGTAACATCACTCACTGGAGAGAAAGTGAAGTGAAAATGTACTTACAAAACTGATCGGCCATGAACAGTAACAAAGGGCTGTTTAAGGGTGAACGATGTCGTAAAAGGACGATAACGTAATATTCCGCCGTTTAGGGAGGTTTGATGGCCTTTTCTGTCATGTTTGATCACCACTACACCTAAAATATAACTTCCGTGATCTCTATCTTGAAACAAGATTTTGTAATCCGGGTAACGCCTGAAGTACTGTTGTTTTAAATAATATTATGTAAGTTTTATATTGTTAATATTATTAAACAGCATTAAAATGTGTAGATTAATAAACATATCAAATATAAAATTATCTAGGACAAAATATCGTAATACCGATAAAAAAAGCTAGCATAATGTCTATATAACCTAAATTATGGCATTTTTCTGTATAGCTTTGAAAAAGTTATTACACGATTTAAACCACGGAATGTGACATATACCGGATACAGGCTACACCCTGGAAATCTTTGCTTACAAAAAAAAGTAGTGTAAGTAATTTTCAAGGGTGTAACATACCCTCTAAAGTCGAGACAAATCACACCTTTCAGATCTACAAAAGCTATGTACAATTCCAAAAGAAATTGAGATAGAATATTTTTGTTGTTTGAATTGATTTCTTAGAAAATAAACTGTGTACTTATTACAATCTATTTAATTGTAAAAAATGATACTGCAAATTTAATGGTTTTTTCTTGCGCCATTTTTGTTCTTAGGCTGGTCTGTTACTGTTTGCTTAAAGTTACCCCCATATTGACACTTGGTTTGGGCTGATACCAATACGGCAACAAGTAAAACAATGGTATAATTATGTATGGATTCATAACATTGAAGAGCGAGGTCTGGGTCAAGTTTAACCTCTGGTATGTTACACGGCAAATTTCTCAGTGTTAAAAGTGATAGCTCCCATTCAAAAGAAGTCCTATATATTTGGGATTGAGTTTAACTGCGGAAGAATGGAATGTAGCTGGTCGTAACAGCGTTATACAAGTTTTTGTTTTTATTTTCTAATAAGAAAGCATGATTTAGGTGAATGTAATGGAAACGTACATACTACTTAATCATAACAATCGAATTATTTTCATCAAAATAAATCCTTCAAGTAGTTTATTACTAATAATTTTAATTATAATATCCGGTCTCAATAATACCCCATGATAAAATCCGTTATAACGCAGTTTGTAGTTTTTTGGAGACATTATTGGATGAGTATGTTTTAGCTATATTCATAATAAGTGATTTAGAATAAAAAGATTTTATTTAATCATGATAAAATGAGTACTTTTGAAGTATGAAATTGAATAATATTGAGATAAGCCATAAAGTAAAGTTTTAAATGGATGCACTTTACTAACCCATCCATCAATGCAACGAAGTGAACACAACGTAAATTGACACTAAGCGTCTATGAAAGTTTAATGGGATCGTAGTGCACCAATAATCCAACGTGACTTGTCCACTATATAAACAGAGTGATGTAGAAGTAACATAATAAAGTATTATGTAGGCTATAATATCCAGTTATCGTTCATAGTTTTTGGTGACATCAAACCAATGTAATACGTACAATACGAAAAGTGACATTACTTATATGGACTACTGTTTGTGTACAAACGCGTCATTGTATTAATGTCGATCATTGAATGAGATCTCCATCATCTCAAACATCAAAATTTGTTGCCCCAAATGGTGGCATTAAAAGTCATTATCTTTCCTGTATCGAGTCATAGGGAGAGTAGTGTCTGTAACAATTTCTTCACGTACGACTAAGGTCATAAGACATTTGGAAATACTCCTATCTTAGATCGCGGTACTTTAGAAGTAGAACACCCTACACTATAGGCCGAGAGGTGATGTCACAATATGGTGGCGGTCAGGTCACATGCCTGTACAAACGTCACGCGCACGCTGAACAAAAAATTTCCCCGCATAAACTGAGCGATACTGTGGAAACAGCCGACTGGCAGATGACGGAAGTTACAGCTACCGCGGGCACCGCTTCTAGTTCACGTTTTCTTCTGAGAAACAATCTTATCCTTCAGTGATCCTCCTTTACAGTCTCAGTTGTGTCAGTGAGAAGATTCTCCATTGTGAATTGCACCATAGTCCTCACAATCACAGCGATATGGAATTACTCTTCTATGGGTGAGGCCAGAAAGTTCTCCACAACCCACAGAAGAGTAAAAATGTCCATCGAGACCACAGTCCTCACAATCACAGCGAATGGAATTAACTCTTCTATTGGTGAGGCCAGAAAGTTGTTACTACCCACAGAAGAATTACAATGTCCATCGAGATCTTGACGGTGGCGCCTAAGACTTGTACTGGCCTTCTTAGTCTACCATCACGTTAAACACTATTCACCAACAAAAGAATACATATCTTTGTGATTAAAGCACTGGCTAAAAAGGCATACAACGGCAGCACAAAGACAACTATATTATCTCACATAAAAAGATCAGCCAATTGAATATTCCTAGCTGGCTGTTATCCATTCTCCTCGGCACATCCGGAGTAGTATCTAGGATGAGGATATTGATCAGTGGACGTTGGTGGAAGAGATGATGATAATCTTTCTGGCGTTGTTTTATTGCCTAGTAGAGATGGTTCTGAAAGATCGACCAGTGATGGTAAATAAACATAAGAAGTAGAAAATCTACCAAGACAACATGAGTTGTAAGACCCTAAACTACTAATAAAACTATTATTATGATATACTACGTCTTGGCGTAATGAGGATTGCCACGGACCAAGAGACTCCGACTGATAACAATAGTATTTTTAACATCACCGCTATACATATGGCAGTCTCATATGTAAAAAAACATCCCTCAGATGACTTCGCGATTGAAAATAAATAATAAAGGTAGAACTTGATTACAGAAATAGATACACATGCAAGCAAATGCCTTTCAGAGATTTAAAACACATCATAAGTTAGAGGAGGAGATTGACTTGGTTGGATGAAGAGATTCCGCAATCTGTTTAAAAGCATTAACTATTATTATTATTACTATAGTTAAAACAAACAATGAGTATTTAACAAATTTAAATAACACCCAATTCTGTATAAAAAAAACCACACAGTATAATTATTGCTATCTACAAAAACTAGTCTTTTGCTATCTAAAACTAGAACAAATTGTCAATATTTCAAAACTACAACAAGTAGTAATATCTAAAATAACTGTACTAGTTATTATTACTTTAAGCAAATAAATAACTAGTAAAAACACTTGGGGTGCATTACCGACAAACCCTCCTTAGAATCCGAATAGTTGTCACCTTCTTCAGATGCAAAAATTGCACGTTCATAAATTGCATCTATAATAAAATATTAAAAACTTTGAAACTTACTCATTTGAACACTAAAGCTGTGTTAGCCATTGCGAAATGTATTTCCGTATTCAAATATGTTAAAAACATACATTGAATTAAGATAATTGATGTTTTTTTGTGAACAAGAGCCATTTTTTTTTTTATCTGTAACTCTTCGATTTTTTTCATATAAGAACTGTGTAACAAAACCTACCGTTAGTACGTTCAATCAATAGCCAGACCCGTCAGTTTTCATTTGCATATTGATAACACACCATAACGTCCGTGACGAGATTCAAAAGAGATCTTTTCCTAGCATTGTCATTGTTTGATTAGAATTTAAACTACCATATTGCTTTGAATTGTTTGAGTCTTTCTTTCAATTTGCTTGTTATGAAGCTACCAACGCTCTATGATCAAAATTCTGACGACATGAGCTAGTTAAACTTTAAGTAATTGAAATGAAAAACTGTACATTTTCACATATTTTTACTGTCTAGCGATATGCACATTGAATGTTAATAGTGTAATGTTAAAACATTTTGGTTATAATTTGTATATTTGTTTAGGGTACTGCATAGTTTTATTAATGAGATAAAGCAATAATAGGCTTTCTTGACTTTTATAGTCCTTCGCATGACCATTTTCCTCTCTGATGTGATTCTTAGACTTATGCCTCTATATCATAGAATCATTATTACCTTTAGAAATACTGACAGTACCTAAACATAATAAGACATCACTTTCACTAAAGATATCGAATTTTAGGAGAAAATATGGAGCTTTTGAATAAAATGTTTCTAGTATTATGCAAACATTTTAGTAAATTGTTAAGAAGACCTTTAAATGTGAATTACAGGTGTTGAAAAACCTTGGTTGAATCTAAAAATCAACTTAAAAACCTTTTAGTGAACCACATGCAAGATTTCATCTTACCTTAGAAAATAATTATATATTCATATTATAAATACATGAGTGTACTCATGTGTTAAAAGTTTTAGTTTACCAATCTATATTTCTTTTTTAAAGCACACAAGAAGGGAATGATTGTAGTCTTAGATATTTATAAAGGATATGAAATAAAGGAATTCGTGTTTTGCATTAAAATAATTTATAAAATAATAACCATTTAAAGAAACGCAATACATCTGTTGTTCTTAAATACATTTTTATTCGTAATGATTGTAGTCTTATTGATATATTTTTGGTTGAGATATTTGGTTAAATTTAAATAAATAAGTAGGTAGTCACATTTTAATATTTATTTGAAATTAAATATATAAATCCGTGAAATAAAGGAAACAAATTTATTTATTTAACACAATCATTAAAGTAATATATATATATATATATATATATATATATATATATATATAATATGCATATTACACACACACACACTCACAAATATACATATATGATATATAATATTAGGAACAAGGATTAAAATAATTTTATAACGTATTTTTATAATAACCATTAGTACATATACCACTAGATCTTTTTTGAAACGCGGATTGGAAATTATTATTACACGTAAACATTTGGAATTGTTATAAAAATAACTAAAATATTTTACTTGCATCCATAGATACCTTAGAACTAGCATTTACCACGGTTGAATTATTTTCCTCTTGAAGGAAACGTTAAATAAGAAATAAATATATTTTTTTAATATTTGGCTGTATTTGTTTTAGTACAACTTTTTTCTTTAGTCTTATAAGTGTTTTGACCGGCTTTACAAAGTTTTGGACATAACGAAAATATATATCTGAAAATGCCCTAAAAGGTATAATCAGTCATAGCTTTAAGAAACGTAAGGTAAGGTTAAATTAAAACTCATCAATAAATCGTACAGTTTTTGGTTTATTTATGACAAATGTTTATCATAAAAAGTAGAGCACATTAATATTTAAAACATTATTTAAAACTAGAAAAAATATTCGGAATGAAAAATAAGTTTATTTAGTACATAATAAGAGAGGGACTTACGTGTGAAATACCAAAGGGTAAAATAAAGGATTTGAAATAATTGTAGAAGCTTTTGTATTCTCGTTCTTCTTGCTTCTTGCAGACAGGGAAGCTAAAAGCATTATACTTGTGTAACCCTTTGATAAAACGTAACTTTTGAGTGCAAAACGGTTAATGGGGTGAGATTGTAATATTAAGACGTAATAAAATAAGTCTTAGCCACAAAAAAGTATCAAGCTGCATTACTTGTGTACAGCAGGTTCATAGTAAAATAGAGACTACCATATTTTGATGGGAAAGTGATGCGGAGGTAATTATAATTTCCAGAAAAATGGCCTATTAAAAAGTCGCCTAGATATTAATCCGTACCGCTTGGTCTGACTATATGCAATGAATATCGTCGCATCTGGCTATGTGTCGAGGAAGTACTAATTTTTATACTAATAAAAACCATTATAAAAAAGTTATTTTATATTTTTTTGTTTTTTGTTCATAATTTAAATTAATAATTTAATAAGTTATAATTTAAATAAATATTTATGAGTTAATATTAGTTTAATTAGTTCCAATTTAGAATGAGATTTTTGTAAAAGTGAGAGGAACAATTATATATTTACTGACTCAAATATTTTCCAATTTTATTACTTGCTATATATATATATATATATATATATATATATATATATATATATATATATATAATATATGTTTAAAAATATTCTTTCACGTATAGATCTTTTTTGTCTGGTATGTAAGTATGTAAGTACGTAATGTGTGGTGTATCAGATTCTCAGCTGATATTTTGTGATATGAAGGACGTGTTGAAGTTGTGTATATGGTAATCTTTTGAGATTGATCTTCTGATTTCATTTTAAATCTGTATAGTGCGAATTGAAATAAGTTGACCATCAATCCTTTATATTAATTTAAGTAAAAGCCACAATTTTCTTTGATTATACGAAATTATTAAGTAATTTATAAGGTTGGGAACAAATAAAGAGACTTGTCGTGAGTTACAATTTATTTTACATTCAATATTTAGATCAATAAAACAATATCACTTAATATTCTAGTATCGGACAGAACATAATGAGTTAGGTCAATTTGTTTCTTCTTTAACGTTTTGATCCAAAAACGTTATCCTTGGACCCAGATAAATACGAGTACTTTAAATCTCTAAGACCTTTCTATCAAGAGTTACCGCATAGTTGGAGGGCAATGACAAGAATTTATATATAGACTGTCTGGTCCTATAGTAATAAACCTTAGAAAAAAGTCTCTAAGAGTAAATTTAAATTTTCAGAAATAATACCGTCCGTAACAAAACATAGTTGTGAACGTTGAATATAGCTCACGTCCACCTTTCTCTTAGTGCAGAGTCTGTATTCTGACGCTCACGCAGACTTGACTTATTATTTGGATCTCTTGGACGAACATGACTCCAGATTTCAGGCATAAGATTACACGCTTCCATTCACATTGAATCAACCCTCGCGCCCGTAACTAAGATATGTCTGAAATATAGTTATATTCGACCCATCACGAATGGTCCTGTATATACCACTAGAGATCGATAGATATGGGAAAATCGATTATTGACCCATTGTATTTTCTTACAATATTTAAGAAAAAACGTTGAGCTGTTTTGCTCATAAATTAAAACGTAGTTTATCTTGCTGTTCTTACAAAAAACATTCTAGTAAAATAATGAGGTGTGACTAGGCGATTTAAAACAATTTATATAAAATGAAATAAAACACTGTATACATGACACGTACCGCACATGTGTACATGATACATTCAACACATGTATACATGACACATAAACTCAAGTATACATTACACATACTTGACGCCTACAAGACACCAGCAACAGTGTCAAGTAACAGGCACAACTCATGATTTGGAAGCCAGTGACATGTAAGAAGATACAAATGTTGAAGCGTCCTTGCGCAGACTGTACTGCGACAACTTAAGCTGAGAAAAAAACGGTTCATTCTGTACAGTCTTCCTCTTTGAGTAAATGTTCGAATTTAGAGCTTTATCTTTCCACCTGTTTGGCATGAAAAACGAACTGGAATTTTCATAGTCAAAGGGTGAAAGTTTATCTTACATGTTTTAACCTAGACACACATGTTAATACATGGTAATACCTCATAATAACCTGAAATTATGACTAAATGTTTTCAATGTATAGTGAAACTGAAATGGTTTCTGTATCAGTTGAGAATGTTTGAACTTGTTATATTCAATAACATTGTGATCAGGTTCAAGAAAAGCAGTGATAGCAGTCTGACAATAAAGTGGTTTAGGGGAACACAGTGAAGTGTAATAACGCAATGTTCACGGGGATGAAGTGCGGAAATGGAAGTTCGCCTGTAATAATATCTGACTTCTAAGAATGATTCGCAGTATCCACTTATCAGGAATATTATTCTCGTATGTAGCATATAGAGTGTTCGGTAAAATCCTTAAAAATAAATTAAATATGTTTAAAATAAGCTAACCTAACCGAAGTGTGTTAGTATATTTTTTTCTAGTAAACACATTTGTACGTTCCACAAAAGATTTATATCAAATGGCAATAGAAGAAAAACCAAAGCATTTTCACCCCAAACATAAAGAAGAGTCATATTACTAAACATAATTTTAAAAGACGCCTTCCTTGTTTAAATTCCAAAACAATTTCAAATTATTTAAGTTCTACACATATAATTTAAACGCTAAACCTCGGGTAAAGAACTAATGGTTTACTGTTACCAATATTTTGTTAATTATCACGGAATTTGTAAACAGATAGATTCAGCAAAATAGTTCTTCTCGATAGTAGTAAATACGTTTGTTTAGCGAATATAATTTGAAATGATTTTTTAAATAGTTATTATTTTGTCAATTTGTACATAGGCTATATCAAGAGATATAATAATGAATAAGACATTTGAATAAATAAGACGCCATGCAAATTATGTACTGGGTACCACAACCCCTCCTATTTTACATAGATCACTATATCGAGCTAGGAACAATACTGCTCATGGCAATACCTTCTCTCGGCTCTCAGTTAATCATCATACAGACAGTTACAATCAAGGCGGTCTCCATTGAGGCCAGAGGTAATAAGGGCCTTGGTAATAAACCACTGTGTTCCTTTGGGGCAAGAGTAAACTTTCAATCTTGGTTAGCTTGCTATCACCATTTTATGAATATTACTAACAATGTTACATCTGCTTCTATACTTAACAAAGACATGACTAAGAGTGTGACTGCCGTCTACTTATGTAATAACAAGTTTCTGTAACACTAGTGTTACTTGGGAGATTCATTTTTGTTACAAGTGCGTGTTCTGCTGCTGATTAACCACAATTAATAAAAACAAGACTAAGAGTGTTACAACCGTTAGCAATAAAAACTCATTTGCAATAACGAGTTTCTATAACACTAGTGTTACTTGTTAGTTTGTGCATGTTCTGCTGCTCATAAAATCACAACTAACAAAATCATGATTAAGTGTGTGGCTAGCGTCTACTTGTTTGTAATAACGAGTTTCTGTAACATTAGTGTTACTTGGCAGATTCATTCTGGTTACAAGAGCGTGTTCTGCTGCTGATTAACCACAACTAACAAAGACATGATTAAGAGTGTGACTGACATCTATACTTGTTTGTGATAACGAGTTTCTGTAACACTAGTGTTACTTGGGACATTCACTCTGGTTACTGGAGTGTGACTGACATCTATACTTGTTTGTAATAACGAGTTTCTGTTGCAGTCGTGTTACTTGAGAGTTTCTCTCTTGTTACGAAAGTATGTTGTGCTGCTGATTAACCAAAGTTAACAAGTTTTCTAATACCTATACCTTTTAATAACATGCACAGATTTAATTTACTATGTTTTGAGAGCTTTGGGTGTCAGCAAAATAGTACATACAAATTTGCTATTTAATCTGATTGAAAACCTAAGTTGGAGCTACGTCTTTTACTAGATAGTAAGATGTAAGGTAAGATATAATTTGAATGGAAAATTAATTTTTGATACTTAACAGTGTTAAGGAGACTTTGACACTATCATTTTGACAAGATTATTTTCGATTTGGGCCTTGCAAAAATGTATAGGGCTTTGGGTTTTAATTTAAACTATAATGAAAAGCGTATTTAAAAGTCATTCGAATCGTGAATTATCGTGAAAAAGAAGTACGGTGATGAAAATTTCTGCTAAATCCTGAACTCATGTTAGGAATGTTTTGCTATATCACACAGACTTGTATTTCTTGATTATATCCTGCTTAAAATTGTGCCTAATGTAGTGAATTGACGTTCCATTATCATTTACAGTTTCGTACACAAGTTCTAAAAATATAGATTTCTTTTGAATCATTGCCGTACCATTTGTTTAATATTGCCACGTTTCTCATTATGATCCAATCCAATTCATGAAAGACTGCACCTGATCAAATTGCCCGATAAAACGAAAATAGTTCGAAACAATCGAGTGATTATTGTAATTGAACGAGCAATCGCAGGTTCGCGCCAAATCATCTGTATGTAAATATGAGCTGACTGTGTTATCAACTAAATGAACATTTGAGGTTATGACTTGACTAGCCTAACAATGGGGACTGGAGATATTGGTTTATTGTTGGCAGTTCAATGAGAAACAGACAATAACAGTTTTATTCGTTTAACATACAAAACTCGCGTTAAAATCCTTTCTCTGATTGTGTTTCTAAGAGTGTTTCTATAACTACTTTTGGATATATCCTAATTTCAAAAAACTAAAAAGCATTAGGTTTAAAAGAAATTCATACGAAATGATAAAACCATAGGTTTGCCATGAGACAGCACCTACCCTTACCACACCAATTCTGAATAACCATCATTTCGGTTGAAGTGCCGAAGCTCTTTTAGGATAAAGTACAATTAAGTGTTTCCTCACTTTCTTGTCCTAAGTGAACCAAGGACAGTGGCAAAGGGAGGTAGGCGATAGTAACGTCACCCACGCTAATATAGTGTCCAAGCAACAGAGAATAACTGCCAGCACAATACTTCCAACCCAGCCCGATCTCTGCGGATTCTACCGGTCGCTAGGGCAAACATTGTTTGTACAAGGTGGGCTGAGCAGGGCGGTAACAGTGCATTTGCATTATTGCATTTATAAAAAGTATAAAATACTGGACTGAATCAATCCATACTTCATAGCATGAAATTTTACTCCTCGAAAGGTTCTATACATAATAACTGCCTTAGATAGTCAAATTCATGTTTCAAACACTCTCACATAAAATAACAGTAATACAGAAATATATAAATAAATGTAATGGGATTGTTTTGGAATGTGGGGTCGTAATAAATTACTATATAAATAAACTAAATAACTACAAATTATTTTATAACGCAGACTGTACTAGTGATGTGTATAATTTCAGTACAAAATAAACAAAAATATTAATTAGTTCTGAAATAAAACGAATGTTACAACTTCGAATGGAGAAATTCAAAATCATACTTGAATACTTAATGTTATTCTTCTTGAGCTTTCATATTTTTAAACCGAATTAGGTTTTCCTCCGAAAATCCATTCGTATATTTGAAACAGAATACAACTCTAAACATTCTACAGGGTGGCGTATATGACAGTTTCCCCATAAATTGGGATATTTGGTTTCGATAGGTCAGTAACAATTTTAAGTTGGCAGTAACACGGAGTAAGTTCATTGTTGTCTGTTCCAGTGGCTAGTCTAAATCTTTGCATCTGTTATTTGTTTGTGTGTGTTTTTAAAATGTTTACAACCCAAACGACAAGTTAACGTACATAAAAACAGAACTCAATGTGCCTGGTGTTATGGTATGGAAAGGGATTTCAAGTATTGCAATAATTGGTCCTTATTTTATTCAAGGAAATGTTAACTGAAAAAGTTACTTACGGTTGCTGCAAGAAGTAGTATTTCCCGAACTCAGAAACAGTACTGTTTTCAGTACCTATTCATTTGCTCTTCTGGCAACAAGATGGTGCCCCAACACATTCCGTTATCCAAGTTCGAGGTTTATTAAATAACACATTACATGAATGGATTAGTTGCCGTGGTACAATCGACTGGCCTGCGCGCCCACCTTACCTGGCCCCATGTGATTCTTCACTGTGGGGTATTATATGAGGGAGACTGTGTATGCTTCAAAACAGAAAAATCTTTGCGAACTCAGAAACCTAATAAGAAATGCATTTGAACTTGTTAATAACGATAAACCTTTACTACTACGAATGTGAGATTCTGTTCTCAGTCGTTGTATGAAGTGTATACAAAATCAAGTTGGACATTTCGAACTACTGCTATAACATTTGACGGTAATATGTAAGTAATTTCATATAATGAATTTGTTTTCTTGCCTAAAAGAGTTTTATTCAATAAACCTATAACGCCTTTAAATGTATCTTCTGAGGAAACTGACATATGCACCATCCTGTATGTAATATATTCATTATTTCACCATGGAAGAGTTAGACTAAGTCATAATGTCATGAATGAATCACTTTATTCACATGACGTGGATTTCAAATTTCATCATAACTAGCATAAACGAGTAAAAACAGGAAGTCTTCTTTCGTCCAGATAATCAATGCATTGCCACGAATCACTTATTTAATTAAACGCTTAGTAGTGAATCAATTAATTGTTAAACTCAGATCTTTAATTTTACTAAAGTCAAATCAGCACAAGCGTGTAGATAATCAACCTTTAATTGTTCTGAGCCCAAGTCTACAGATTACTGGCCTGGGATAACGGGAGCGCTGAGGAGGCTGAGCGGAATTGCGACCTCACTCTGGAAAGGATTTATCTCTTATCCCTCGCTGTAAAACCTCCCATGGATATTATTATATTAAAGCGGAACGTGGTTTTCTAAAAAAAAGTATAATTTATTATACAATTTTCTAATTTTATTAGACATTCCTAGGCAATAAAGATGCGTACAAATCTTATCTTTTATTTATTTTTCTTGTATATATTTTAAACATTAATTTTACGTTTGTATCTTATTTAAAATCTTAATTAACTCTTGGATGCAATAGTAAGATTAGTATTACATGTGTATTTATATTCAATCCGGATACATATGTTTTCTTCTATTCAATTTTATTCTATGTCGGTTAGTTGAAATCCAAAAATTAAATATTTTTTCTGACTTTTTTAGTTCTAGTTTGTTACTAATTAATACAAAAAGGCTAATTTATGAAAAATATTTATTTAAAAACTGTTGCTGTACGTTAAAATTATGAAAATAAAAGTTGCCTTTTAAAGAATGTTTTATATTATTAGAAATTATGAAGGTATTACAGATCCTACCAGAAGATTATCTGGATTGCGCCCAATAGAATGTTCCACACAATGCCATGGTTGTCCTAGAAGATGTTTATTCTTTTGAATGAAGCGGGTCCTATTGTTCAGGAAAGACAGAACTTAACATGAACAATCCAATGGTTGTTACCATTAATTACCACGTAAAAAATAATTATTCGTAGAAAATTAAATCGAATAATTAAAGTTTTAATAATTAGTGTTGTGTTTAGTTTTTATTTAGTGCATATTGTAGAGTTTTTATGGAGTTGACAAACAACATGGTGTGGTGATTGTGATTCCTGACATAGGCGTGTCACAACGCTCTGGTATGATTTGTTTATTTTAACCTAGATTGTAATTTATTATGTGTTAGGTTAGTTATTACCTGAAGAAGAGATCAGATTGCAGATATCGAAATGCAACTGAATTTTTTTGTTTCTCTGAACGATGGCAAATACCGGAAATATCTTTTTCACTTCACAATACTTCCATCGTCAAAAATAAACTTCAAACAAAGAATCCAAAATCCTTACTCCCTACAAAACGTGTTAACTGGATACGATTCAAATTCGTATATTATCTGTCTGTGCCATCTTAATGCTGAAATTTTATTAATACAAAGTATATGTAGACCAGGTGCCTCTTAAACTCAGCCGTATGATTGGTCGAAAGGGGATCACGCCAGGGGCATATTTCAAGTTTTGCCGCCCAGGGGCTATCGCCTATCTGCCGCCCTTGTTATGTTCATAGCCTAAGTTCTATTAAAAACGTTATTAAGTTTGGTATAAACAACATTATAAGTTGAAACCAATTTAATCTTGTCATCTTTGTTACTACTTATCAATGTTTGTAATATATTTTAGTTTACCAACACTGTATATGACACGTTTGGAAAACATAAGAACATTTTAAGATAAAAAAAACAAACCAATATATTAGAGTCGTAAGTATTCAAGCTGGCGAGGAAAATATACATGTTCATTCAGGAAAAATTGGAACAGAACATTTTATGATTTACATCACTATGGTGATTAAATCTACTTTCTTCTTGAATTAGAGACTAAGAATTAATTGATAACATCGTAGAAAGCTATTTTCTTGGTCATCTCAGACTCGATGGTTAAAACAAACACATCCTCCAAACGTTCTGCAGCCATCGTCGATCTCGTGTAGGTTTTTACCTGTTTGAGAATCAAAAATGATTTCTCTGCTGAACAGTTTTATGTAGGGATCGTCAATAACGTTTCATGTTATGTCAACATAAGGATATATGTCTTGAACTCCGTAGACCTGTAATTTATAGAGATTAGAAATAATTGTTGGACGTTTTTAATCTTTAAGTTCCTTTAAGAAACAAAATAAATGTAGAAATTCCATAGCAAAACATTCTGGTCAAGAAAAATTCTTTGTTATAAATACTGCACGTTGTTTTACAGTGATCACTTAGTGTCTCTTTGTCCGGTTTTTCTTTTTCGATAAAGATTATAAATCTAAGAATCAGCTCGTCGTCTACAAGTTTTATCTTTTCCATCCTATTAGATTAGGTGTCTAATATTACAAAAAGTGCTTATTTAAAAATTCTCTCTTCCAAGAAGTTTTATTCCACCTTCCCTGGTCTCACCAGGCTGGAGCTTTACTGGCCTCTTTTCTTACTTCACCTCCATATATACATAGTTTTAACTTTAGCAGAGCTCCATTTTCATAAATATCGAACTCTTGTCTTTTTCTACTAATACTTTGATAAAGATACATGCATTTAGTGCTATTGTTGACAAGTCTGTTCCAGATCATTGCAGTCTTCCAATATTTATTCAATGCCTTGCAAGCGTCATCTCACGCTGAGCAACGCGTGTTTGATAGGCATTTTTGGTTTAAGTTGTTTTTAATGTTAAGGCAACTTTCCCACCTTTTGGTTTAGGCAGAGAAAAAAGTTGAAGAAATTGTTTAGCAGCATGAAAAAATCACGGCTACTCTCCGACCAGATTTAATAAATGAGCACTGCATGTATTGCTGTTGATGCTACCTCTGAATTCTAGCTTGTAGGCCAGTATGCTGTTTAACCATAAGCCTATAGTAGATTTCTGAGTCTTTGTAGTGTTTGATGGTTTCGACATGTTGTTCTTTTGTTGTTTGTGTTATTGCAGTGTGTTGAGAATAGATATTTTTACTGTAATCCTAAATATTTCCTGCTGCTTTTCAAGTTTCTCTAGAGCTGCTTTCCAATAAGCAGCCTCAGAAAACAACACGTTAAACGCCAGACAACTTTTATTGTAGTGACAGTAAAAAGGTTCTTGCTTTTGCTTAGTTAAAAATATGATGTATGGTTTATATTGTACAGTTTATCAACCTATTCACTGCAAATATTTTGAAACTTACATTGCAAGATGTCATATATATATATATATATATATATAATATATGTGTGTGTGTGTGTGTGCGCGCAAGCGCGCGCGCGCGCGTGCGTGTTTTATTAGAATTCCTCAGCCTAACACAACAGTAACAGATGACTGCAGATAAGACGGGCTTGTAAACAAAGCCAAATCAAAGTATTCATCGGTTTGGTGGCAGTGACGGATCTTTGTGGACGTGTTTTGTATAGGCCTAAGCTTACCTAAGGTTCTCAGTGTTATATTTTTTAAGTTTATTTGCTTGTGACATAATAACATAGTATAACGTAATTTTTATACTTTTTTCTTCTAAGCGTGACGGTTTTACAGGTAATCAAGCAAGGTAATAAGCATAGTAACATGTAATATACATATATAGTAAAATAGCATACAATAATACAAAATTAAATAAACCATTAGATTTGAGTGGGATTATTAATACAAACAATTACTTTTGTTGTTAAGTTTAATTTTTGTAATGGTAACTTCTTTATTACTTCAAATTTATTAATTTTACATAACTAAATATCATAAATCAAGTAAAAATAACCTAATGATGCCATTATTAGTTTTCATAAATAAATAAATTTGTAGTTAATGATTAATATTGTTTTTAGCTAACTAAGCGACTATTTTAAATGTTTCATCCAGTACGTTCATTTAACTTAAAAGTAATATAAATTGTAACGTGTAAGTACAAAAGATAAGTTTGAGACGGTCAAAAATTTTGTACAACCGAAATACCGTATTTAATTCTGTGTGTTTACGGAGTGTAGCATGTAGTACCTACGTTACGGACAACATTGCTGGCATGTGATCAAAGTCGGGATTAACTGTTATTAAGTTTTTTACTCACTGAGTTACAGTTATTGAACCAGTGTAGGCTAGTAGTTTTACTAGTTATGTTCCCACTATCATGGCGAAAAATAAAGGTAACAAACTACTTAACAAATGGTTTGAAAAATGTGTGTTAAAATAACTCAAGTTATTCTTTGATACTGTAACAAACTAATCACGTCATTTGTCCTAAAAGTAATTTCTGATTATCTATAAGAAATATAAGAAATGTTATAAAATTAATGATTTTTGCTAAAACACTCTTGGTCAAAAAAGGTTTAAGGAATCTTAAGCTTACATAAAATTTTTACAACAGGCAAGGGAATTTAAAAAGTAATCCAACAGCAAACAAGTCTTCTACTTTTGTTTTTTTATATAATATCGTGACATTGACTTGAATAGACTGCAAATAGGACTAGAAGATTTGCTTCCCTAACGTCCTCATACCCTAGGATTTCTTCTAACACAAAACACACACACACACACACACACACACACACACACACGCACACACACACACACACCTGTGTTGCACCAAATGCGGATTGCAAGACTACAGCATGTTGTGGTTTTTCTTTTTTGACATATATATACAATATAATTAATAAATTATTGCAAATATGAACCCGTATCATTGTGTATCCCTGAAGATTTAAAATCCGGCAAGTCTACAATCCTGAGACATAATATAAATGCATGGCCTACAATTTCAAAGTCCGAGTAGCAACAAGGTGTAACTATCCTACAAGCTTCAAAAGAATGTTGGTGTATTAAGCTATGTTACGTGTATCATACACTTTCATGGAGTTGTATTATTATTAGTGAACATGTATAGCCTACTAAAATCTGCCAAGCTGTATATTGAAGTTTCTCATAATCAAGTAAAACTGGGAAACAGATTACTTAAACTCAACAACGTCACAGTTTTTGTGATGTCTTCCTGAGCAACCGTCATATCAATCCATACCCGCACACCCAGTAACAAATTTAATGTAATACAATATTCACCCATCAAACTTCCCATTCATATCTTAAACTCAAAATTACGCCTATATAATTAAGTACAATATTGTATGAGGTCTATATCAACTAATATACAGGGTGTACATAAAGTCCTGCACGGGTATAATATTTTCTGAATGATAACAGATAAATCAATAAGATTTGGTACATCAATACTACCCCTAAAAATCTACTTTTTGAAGGAACTATCAGTTTTCTTTAATATCATGGGGACGTCCCCGCAAGGAGTCGGAAGGAAATCTTAAATAGGAGCATCGGTCATTATGCACATCATTTTAAAGGGCTTATCTAGCAGAGTTTAATGCCGCAAACCGCACTCAAAAAGATTGATCCAGTAAAAAATGGCGGCTGTTTAAAGGTTTTACTTGGTTACATTTTATTAGTAGCCATAACCCCAGTAAAGCAAAACTGCAACCAAACGAATACTGCAGTTAACTACTACATTATGCTTGTCAGTTGTACAGAAGTGAATTATGACGTTAGTTATCCTCAAGGGTTACAAATTTGGTCCTAATATATTGATAACGGGGAAAACCTGATAACAGTAACGATTAGAAATCTCTTATCTTTGGGTCGCAGTTAGGACTTTCCTATTAGCCAGTCTATTCGTAGTAGGCTATTCTAGTTTTCTTGTTTTAGCATTATTCTTGATAGTCAATAATACAATAATCACTTGTCAATCAATTGTCAATGTCAATCAATTTTAACACCCGAAATAGCCAATATTACATTAAAGTAAATTAAGAAGAATTAAACAGAAACATAGGCCACACTGCCTTATCAAATCACAATTTGGTAGAGTGAGTATTTTTAACCAGCAACAAGGCAGCTAATGCCTGTAGTGCAATAAGTGGTCACCACCACTATTCGGTAGTTTAGGTACTTCCTGCCGATAATTTGATACCCGAAGATTCGATTGTGGTGTTGCCCGCGTGAGAGTTCACACAGTGTATACTATTTAATAAATAATCTGGTTGAGTGATACCATAAACTAGTATTACCAATGAGGCTAACATCTGCAGGATAATAAACGGCCACCAAAATCAAATTTGGTACTACAGGTACTATTTTTCTAAACAATAATTTAATACCCTGAATTCGATTGCAGTTTCTGCCACTCACCACACTGCAGATCAGCTTACTCATAAATTAATCAACACTTACATCGGCTAATAACTCCAATAACATTTACTTCTACATTCAATACCAACCAAACAAAAATCCATCATCAAAATCACTGAATACAACTATTATTATAACTATAATAGGCCTAGCATTACTAGTTTGTTTCAGTATAAAGGTGTGCAATAATCGCATGCTAATTTTTAATAAATAATAATTCGATAAAACCGTGGATGTTCAAGTACTTGCAAGTTAAAACAGCTCTATTGTATTTGATAATACTTACCTAAAAATTAAATGACTTTTTAATAGAAGTCACTAATTAATTCAATAGAATACATTTTTGGAGAAATTAATAATGTACTCTATGTTATTTCGGTGTAATACTTAGTCTACTGAATAACCCATATTGTTTTATGGAATGAAATGTCTGTTTACTAACAACGTAAAATATACTTATTTCTATATTTTATACAGATTGTTTGTTAAATAAGCTATATATGAATCATTATAATTATTAAATAAATATTTAAAAGTTACGTTTAATTTTTTTTAATTTGAAAAACTTAAGATTTTTTAAATTGTCTTGCATGTATCATAAAAACACTCAAATGTTGCCTACTCTTTGCTTTGGTTGTTGCATGTAGGCCTAACAGTTATTAGTTGCATAATTACACTCCAAAGCTTTGTATGAATCCATTTCTGCAAATATTACAACACTCACTTTTTTCGCACTTAAAATGACCAAATATTTTCCTGAAAGTCAATATCAAATTCATCGGAAAATCAAGATGCATAAAAATTATTATACATTATTTCAAAATGTAGTTAAATATAAGTATAGAACACGACATTATGTTTTCACTATTTTCTTCGTATCTACGAAAAAACAAGTTAAAGTACGTATATACTATCTCTAACCAATAACTATTTTATTTTACCTTGCTCATTGCTGTGGAAAGGGATTGTCAGAACACGGAAACAAAGATGGTGGGATTTCTTACGTTTATCTCCAAGTTGTGAACACAATCGAACCACTGTCGGAATTTTATGCAGGTTTCCCCCCTTCGATATTTTACTACGTTTATAGAGTACGCATAATAGTTTGGTTTGTTTTTAATGAGCTATTTTTCCAAATTTTCGTGAATTATATTAATATGCGATACATTATCAGTGATTTTTTTTATCTCTCTAGTTTAATATTTTATATTCTTAATATTTTCATAAGGATACAACAGATTTCATAAGCATTTACAGCGTGTGGCTCACAGAGATTAGGGGTGATATTAAATAATTTGAACATTTTAAATATCTTTTTAAAATGTGCACACAGTACTTGAATTATATTTATAAATGCGAACGATTAAGTATGTTAGCTAGACATAGTACCTATAATACTCGAAACATAGCTTATAGTGATGAAAGATTCAATCAAATCAAAATATTCCATCCCAACTGTGAATATCATCTATTCATATGAAAACTATGCTTTCTGTTTAGAAATCAGTTAGACCATATTAAAACAACTAATATATATTAGTATATATTAATATATATATATATATATATATATATAATATATATATATATATATATATATATATACACACACACGGTTGGGCATATGAGACAGTTAAAAAATATATTTACTGATTAACTATACAATAAAAAATAATTTTATAGTTATTGCAATCAACAATTTAATTTAATTTTGATGACATTCTGCTCACAATGGAAAAAGTACAAACGATAGTACGCATGATTTTGTATGAGACAACAGCAACACTCAAGTAACTGGCAAAACTCATATTTTGGGTAGCCAGTGACGTGAAGCAGATAAATGCTCTAGTGACTAGCAGTGTATAACTCTATAGCTTTCTATAGCGAATTTCACAGTGACAAGACACAACTCACATTTTTGGGTAGCCAGTGACGTGAAGCAGATAAAATACTGTAGTGACTCTGCAATGGAATGCAATTTATAACTCTGTGGCTTTTTAGATCAAATTGCAGTGACAAGACAGTATTTTAACGCCTTCACTACCTGAAAATAACTGGTATTTGGTACTGTTAATCCTTGTTTAGCAACAATGAGTAAATACTACACTCCTTTCGGCCTGTCCATTATTGTTAATAGTGGGGGAACATTATGGGTGTTTTATGTATTTATGAAAAAGTTTTACATGTTCCTTTCGTTATCGCTACTTACCATTCTTCAAGTTACTGTACCGTAGTTGTAATTATTTTTGCTGAATCGCGGTAGGAATTAGGCTCTTTTGTTAACTAGACGCGGTGCGTGGACATTGTTTGTTGGTTCGAGACAAGTAAAAACAGCTGATCGAGATGTCTACGGTGATACGTTCCCGATCCGGTTGGTTTGAGAGAGAGGGGCAGTGTTCGATTGTCGACGACAAGGTGCAGACGTCCAGTTGAGAAGCAGTAGTTCTTTCTCTTTCCTCTAGTTTGGGATATAGAGTAATTCTTTTTATCGGGTGTAAATTAAATCAAGTTATTAATTTTCTTTAAGTGCGTATTAGTTTCCTATCAACCTCCATAGTCTTCAAATTACTAAGTCCCGTACCAGCGTTTAGTTAATATCTTTTATTTTTATACTGTTGTGATTAAATTTCTAAAGTTTCCCATATTACAGAGTCTGTGAATTAAATCAATTTCTAAAGTATTGTCAATTAGACTTTGATCGTAAAGTTAATATCAAGTTTTGTGTTATTTTGAATATTTTGAGAAGATAACTTTTCAGTTTATTTTGTTAATTTAAACCATTTTGAAGAAGTATACATTTTTAGTTTCATTTTAATTTTAGTTCATTTTTTTGAACAGACTCTTAATTAGATTTGACCGATTGTGAGAAGTTTTGAAGAAAATCAAATCTAAAGTTTGTAAACTTTGTCAAATTTTTGGGTGAACTTTAATTCGGAATAAATCAAGTATTTCCGAAAAGTTGTTTTGATTTATAAAGTATTAGCTCCAAAGTAATATAATATATGTACTATAAGAACGGTACATTACAGTACACTTTTTACCATCAATGCTAATAATTTTGCTTTAGAATATAGTTATGACTCAACAATACAACGCCAAACCTTACTATGAAGCTTATGTTCAATCTCATTTTAAAATTTGATGTGGAAATGTGAACAAATAATGAGCTATGGAACATGAATAATGATGGACCTTCTTCTTCTCCTTTGGTTTACTATATTTCTCACCTGACTATTGAATACTGAAAACCATCAGCAGTATTACAAAACTTACAACTTGCTAAAGAAAAGCTGCAGCAAATGTACACTAAACGGTGATGACCAAAAGTCAAATGTTTTTTTTTACTTTTTCCAGTTTATGCGCTGGAATTTTTTATTCTAAAAAAGTTGTTTTATAAAAATTATATACATACACTTATAAAAAAATATTCTGAATAGTTTCTCTAATGGCCGTTCATGACCTCCAACTAAACACTGTTTCTAGATTGCGGAAATTTAAAAATACTGTCTTGTCACAGCACTAACTGCGGCAAGAGGCTCCATTTTTTGTCACTACAGCGTGTTATCTGCTTACACGTCACTGGCTGCCAAAAATATGAGTTGTGTCAGTCGCTTGACACTGTTGTGTAAACAACTGTCTCGGGATATTATGTTTTTCATTTCTCTTCGTACCAATTAATTCTAGAACGATACTTTAAACCTTCAAATTTGGCACGTAAAAACATTCATAAGATGTTGTGAAGCAATCTATGTGACCATCGCTTATAACGTTGTTACCCACTAAAATTTTGTATAGGTTATTCAAAATTGAGCCGTCAATGTATATAAAAACCATGATGCAAGGTTTTCCTGGCACTTTAACAATACAGTTAAAATTATAAGACTTTAAATTCAACAAAAATATAATAATGATTCAGCTCTTATTATTTCCTGTAAAACTTGCATTTTGGGGCATTCAACGTTGTTCGGTGGAGCCCTTCAATTGTAGGCAAGCGAGTCACAAAACTCGCAGGGTACTTCTCACAACTCGTTGTGCCTTACACGACTCTCTTCCTTGTGTTCTCTGAATAAAAGTCGGGACACACATAAACCGCGCCCGACTGTCGTTTAATATATATATGTATAATAGAGTTATACTTAATAGACGTAAACTTAAAACATAGAATTAGCTTTGTACACGAAAAAACACAATTTAACTGTATAACAAGGTGTTCTTATAGAAATATAATGGTGACTACAATTTTTTTCTGGATTTAAATCCTTTTGCAACGATTCAGGGAGCATAGACTTTTACTAATATCATTTATTTCTGTATCTCAAATAAATTGTTAATAATTAAGAATCTTTGTTTGCTTTCATGGAAACCAAATAAATTTAAAATTTCTTTTGATGTTAATTATTTCATTGGAAACTAGGTGTCCTTTAATTCAAATGTTGAGAGTTTTGCACGTGTTTTAAAAACTCTTATACTGTAAACAAATCGCGGTTCAATCTAACTGAAAGTTAACTCCTAAAGAGGGTACGTAAGAGAGTTCAATTATATCAAGAGGCGTTTTATATGCTCGGTTGAAAGAAGGTTCCAACACAGAAAGTTAGCCAAGTCTACGCTACAGGCGACTATTCTTTTGTTCGAGGAAGCTTTGACTTCAGTAAGGAAAGGGGAATTAAACCTATTCACCAGGGTTTCTTTTTTCGGAAGAGGACACAACCCAGTGGAGAAGGCAACAAGAGGTTTTTAATTTCAACTGTTCCGAAAAGACTTTGAAAAAAGCTCCTTTGAATTCTTAAGTCACCAGGGAAGAGTTCTCTCGCATCCATCTTTGTGAACTTCAGGAGAGGCGTCCAGAATGTCTAAAGGTCTGTCTTCTGTTTGAAAGCAGACTTCGTGGGAAAAACCCCGAAGTTCATCAGACTCTATATTCTTGAACTCTCGCATCCTAAAAGAAAAGCGTCCGGAAAAGTTTGCTGAGACCATCTTCAGAACTCTCCCATCCAGACGATTCTTTTTCGATTCATCTGCAACCAATCGGCCACTGAGTATACAACTACATTGGGAGGGGATGGGTTCGACTAAACGATCCTGGGAGCGGTGCTGTATTTACAATATATAGAGGATGTCCGCTACACTACGTCGCGATTGTCGGGGAGGCGTAGACATGGTGGGGGGGGGGGGGGAAACAGGACGGCCTCCCTCAACACTACCTCCAACTTTGAGAAATACCAACACCACACCACACTAAACTCAGTAAGATATTATATTGGTGAATGTTCTACAAAAAATAAATTATAGTTTCCTGTAAGCGATTTATATTTATGTAATAACATTACAAATTTCTATTGTTTTGTACTATTAAACGAGTTTGAATGCATGTACTATATCAGGGGTGCCCAACCGTTTTTACCCAAGGGCCACATTGTAAACCCTTTATGGCCAGGCGGGCCAACATCCCAGGGATTTGGAACCCCAAACAAAACGCATTGCCCGGGGTTTGTTCCAGAAATGCTGTGCAAAATATGAGTTTTAAGGTTATTTGGCCCTTGTTTCCTGATTATTGTAATTTTCTTATTATTTATTAGTTGTTAGGTAAAGGTTTATAATGTTTTTAGGTTCTTTTAGTAGAAATAAATATAAACCCAAACTTTTGGATGTTTGCTCTAATTCTGAGGGAACAATAAAAAAGTCACCAATAAATTGAATACATTGATTTAAATTAATCCTACTAGGATACTAGGACATACAAATTACGTGGCGAGTGGTGACCTTGAGTTAGGTAGGGGTTACGTCGCCGCACCCGCGCGCTGTGCCGTGCTTTACGGCGCGCTCTATTCGCCAGCCGGCAGCCACCACCGTAGTCAGTGAAATCTGTCTGCAACTACTTTACTTCTTTCAACACTCATACTCCACCAAATGAATACGGCTCGTTCTACGTGAAATCGGCTGGACTGCTTGGTTCTCAAAATTTGTATTTATTTAATATTTCAAATGCTTGTAAACAAATTTGATTGTTTTGGCAACAAGGCGGGCCACATAAAACTGACTCGCGGGCCGACTTCGGCCCGCGGGCCGTAGGTTGGGCAGCCCTGTACTATATCATAACACTTTATAAATAGGCCATTTTATTGCCTCTGATATTGGCATGTAAATTTGAATACAACTCATGAGTGTGATTATAAACTTGCATAGGACTATCATCCAAATAAACCAGTAATTAAAATAATATGAATACCTATTTAAAGGAAAATAAAAAATACACACCAATTTCATACAGGTTGATGTATAATTTTAGTCATTAAAATTTAATGCCGTCATGTGACAATTAAATAATAGATTCCGAAAGGTTTTATTCCAAATTAATTTTAAATAATAATTGTAAAAATGTGTAATCGCTATTAGACACAATTTGTTTCAAATGTGGTACAGCTGCTTCAAGAATCGTTATCTTTAACAATGGTTGGTAATACTGAGAGTATCTCTAGAAGAAATAATGTTTTATGGACTGGAAGCGTAATCCTACGAGTTGCTTGAGATAAGAGACTGCTTTAGGGAAGTGTTATATAACGAAGTCAGCTCTTTCATGAAAGCCCGTGATTCCTATCACAGCTTTATTGTACTCGTATGTTAAAGATTACATATCTCGTTAGCTAGTAGAGGTGGAGTTACACACAGAATTTCGTTAAATGGTGTGTTGTAGATACAGACATACACAAACAAACAAATAAATCTACTTTGGTTATCACCTGGTAGAAAAGACTGCGATAAACGTTCAGCCAATTAACCATTGTAGTGGCTAATTTTAAAAATATGAATACGTTTCAAGCGAACAACCATAGATTTACAATTAACTATTTATAGGATCATTTCATTGTACGTTCTGTAAACAAGTAGACACAAAGTTTACTTGCGGCAACAGTACTATGTAAATATGTAATAAATGCAACCTGAATTATTCATTTATATATCTGTTTTTATGTGAGAGATGACAATATCTCTGTTGTAAAAATATTTTACTTTGCATATACGTACACTCGCATGTTTCATTTTAACCACACTACTTTTAAGTTCTGTGGGTTTCAAATTTCACGAATCAAGTTCCTTACAACGTTCGTTTAACATCGATACAAATTTTATACGAAACGGACAAGAATGTAAGCTAATAGTATCTACTCAACTGAGATCTATGCTCCATCCAACATTAGCAGTCGCAATTAAGATAATACAGTAATAAAAGAACATTACCGTCTAGATTGACATAGAAATGGCAAGCATGTTAAGCTAAAATGTTAAAGCTTTCTATGATACTAACCATTCCAACAAACCATTTCATCTCACGTGTTTATAAATATAATACGACTCTTTTTATTTCTTTTATACCTATATTTGATATATTTTTTATAAAATAAGTCCGTTTTATATACTTATTATACCCGTAACTCATGGGCCACTGGTATGTGTGAGAATATTATCAAAGAGAATAAGAAAAGAGTCGATACAGTACAACGTCAATGGTAATGGTAAAAAGTGCTTCGATGACGGGAATTATTCGTACATACGCTATCCTCAATTCAGAACTAAAGTCAAATATCTTAGACATTCGGCCATCGGATCTCGCCTACAGTCACTGTGTACATACATGGTTACACATAATACCAGTGTAACTATATTGACAAACAGAAATCAAGACTCTTGACACTTATCGAGTGTAATGACAGACATAACTGTATTTCAATTTATCAGGAAGTGGTGGGAGAGATTTTAAACAAGAAAATTCTAGCTGTACTGTTATATATTTCAAGTTATCCAATTTTCACTGACGTGTCAAAATACAAACGTATACGCCGTAGTTGTGGTTTATTAGTAAATTGAATGAGTTATTAATGATCTCATACTCAATAAATGTTAAATATAACTAGGCAATGTGGTAGTTATAATATTAAATACACGATAACATTTAATAACAATAATACTTCAGAATCCAATCCCGAGCTTTATGGTGTACTATCAATATGTCGGTTCTGACAGTTCTGGCGGTTTGATTTGACACACTAATAGCAATGGACTGTCAACAGTCTTATTAATTTTATAGTAAAACAATTTGTAGTGATATAATTAAAATTTTAATACAAAATCAGTAAAAATCCAAAAACTGTATATTCTAACAGGATTAATATAAAGTCATGTTTATTTTTAACACGACTTGACCGGAATATGGTAGGAGTAAGTATGGTAGAGTTTATTTTTGTAGAAGCCTAGTTTCAAATGCATTATTAATTTATTATTGATATACCGTTCATGATAGTTATGAAAAGACATAAGTAATGGGAGAGAATAAAAATTAGACTTATTAAGTTTTAAGGAAAATTTTAATTTTATGATATTTCAACCACACTGTATAATACCAAAACTGTTTATTATGTAACAAATATGTATATAATAACAATTTAATATATTATATATAAGTTTTGGAAATATATAACATAATATAAGATATATATATATATATATATATATATATATATATATATATATAGACTAAAGTAAAAACTGTCCAAAAGACTACATTGGTCAGACAATAACTCTGTAGCACATTATAATGATAACAAGTCGTAACGATACAAAACCTTAAAATCAAATTCAATCCTATTTCGGCCTATGAAATGGAGCATAACAAAACATCTGGATGGTCTAAATTTATATATATAATATATATATATATATATATATATATATATATATATATATATAAGTAGATATGAATATGCCGGTTCTAGGACACTTTTGGGACAGTCAGAAAATCAATGTAAAATACTGTCCCATTGAACCATAAACAAATCTGAGAAATCAAACAGGAAATCACGAATGTTAAATAACCGAATCTATATCTGTTTTACTGTTCATTGTAGGCTTCTAATTTCTTAAGCTGTTTTAATGAAAAAATCCAGAAATCTTCGAAATCTTTATTCCACGAAGTTAATTGTAACACAGTCTTTATCTTTAATAGTCTTCTTTCCAGTAAACAACCAAGTGTAATTTTTCATTTTTGTTCAATTCTTTAATCTTTTTTTCATCCAAAACAGTCAAAAATCTGTTTGGCAAGTGTACTTTACAATCTTTCAACTCGGCAATTATTGTAAACCCGAATTTATCTTTCATTTTCTCCAAATTCACAATTTTGTATTTCTTATTTTTCTTCTAATTCTATTAATTTCTTGTATTCTTTGAATGTTAATTCACCAACCTTACTCAACTCTTGTAACAGTGCCATTTACATAGAAAAAAATTAATACTTCTACACTTTTAAGGTGAAAAATCAACACTATACTTCCAAAATACACAAAAAACCGGGGTTTTGACCACAAAACCACAGCTCTTAAGGTGCATACATACTAGAGTTTTTTTTAAAAAATCCTGAAAATCTACTGAAATATCTCTAATTATTGCGGATTTTTAGCTTAAAAGTTGATAATTTGAACGAAATTTCTCGAAAAATCACTAAAAATTTGAAAATTTAGAAAATCTCTAAATAAATTCTTTTCCTATCTAAATAGAAGAATCTACAGCTGTTTTACTACAAATTTGTGCTGATTTGTGTCAAATTCTAGTAAAATTCTCCACTTTTCAAAGTCTGAGTTATACAAATTTTCCCTATATAAATAGAAGAATCTAACGCTGTTTAAATCATAAATTCTGCTGATTTGTATCAAAATCTTTAAATTTTTCCTATATAAATAGAAACATTTAACGCTGTTTCTACATAAATTGTGCTAATTTTTATCAAATTTTGATAAAAATCCTTAGAAATCTACTGAATTATTGCTATTTTTCAGCTTAATAAAAAGATATTTTACTAAATAGTAAAACTTGGCAGATTCAAATTTTCCCCTATTTAAATGGATAGGAAAAAAGATATCCTGCCCGTACTGCAAAAAAGACATTTTCGAACATCATTATACCCGACATTATAAGTCGAAAAATCATCTAAAAAACAAAGACATTTATGAAAAAGAACTAAATTATTTGAGGACTTGGGCTAAAGAAAATCAAATTGCCGATCACCAAAACATGTATAATATAGAAAAAATTGCGTGAACTAAAGAAAAATTTTAAGGAAAGTAAAAAAGATCTCAATCTATTTAATGATGAAAAAATTCATTCAATAGCTGAAAAATTGGCTATCGAAACTAACGACAAAACTAAGTCAGAAATGATCGAAGAAATTGACAAAACTCTTAACGAAAAAACATAAAAATATCATTGATGTAGAGGTTTTATCCTCAATACACGGTCTATTTAAGCAATACATTTTAACAAATTTGAACGACAATTTCATGTCAATTTACAAATATCTTTCTATTTTGCGCCCAGAAATTAAAAGTTTAATCGAAAAATTTCAAGAAACTGTGAAAAATAGTAAAGGATATCTCTCTTTAGAATGCGAATACGAACGAACTTTAGTGAACGGTGAAACACAAACTTGTCCAATGTACTTTACTATAAAAGCAGACGAGATCTTTGATGTAAACGACTTTATTTCTAAACAATTTAATAAATTAACACATCTAGAACAGACAAATCATCCAAATCGAGGTTCTGGATGGACATTAAAACGCTGTAAACAACTGATTTTGAGCCTTAATAAACACGAAATGCTGAACGCAGGATCATATATCGATTTACCACAAGAAATAAAGGTAAAGAAAGCTTGTGTAAATATCAAAAATGAAGATGACTATTGCTTTATTTACTCTATCCGATGTGCAATTGAAAAATCAAAATTTCATCCTGAACGTGTAAAACAATATGAAAAATTTGTAAATGACGAGATATTTTCTGGATTTGACTATCCAATGTCCTTAAAAGATATACAATTATTCGAGAAACGAAGCTACAATTCCAAGTACAAATATCCAAAAATGTCAATCAATGTCTACAGTTTTGATGAAAATATTAAGGTTGTTCCGTTACAAATTTCTGAAAAATATGATGCCGAGTTAAACATTGACTTATTGTATTTTAAACAAGATGATAAATCCCATTATGTTTTTGATAACAGATTTAAGTAGATTAGCGAGTTCTCAATTATCAAAAAATGCTCACAAAACGTTCTTGTGTCGAAGATGTTTAAGCCATTTCTACAAATCTGGAGATTTAACAGATCATTTAGAAATTTGCAAGCAACACGAAGTTTGTAAGCCAATTATGCCCTTTCCAGGCCAAACAACTAAATTTATTAATTATCAAAAGAAGTTTAGGCCATCCGTACGTTATTTATATGGATTTTGAAAGCATATTAGAAAAAATTCCGACATGCAAGAACAATCCACAAAGATCGATTACAACCAAGATTCAGAAGCATATTCCTTATGGTTTTACTCTATATTTAGTGTCAAATGTGACGAATCGCATGTATAAACCGATATGTTATAGAGCAAAAAATGAAGAAGATTTGCCAAATGTTCCTGCAAAATTGTTTGAAGAACTCAATAAAAATATCAAAATACATAGCTAAAAAGTATAATTCTAAGAACAAAAAACCTATGAAATTGACCGAAGAAGAAGAATTAGCGTACCAAAATTCCAGTCTTTGTCATATTTGTGAATGTGAGGGTTTTGATAATCAAACAAGAAAAAAAGTACGAGATCATTGTCATTTAACCGGCAAATTTCGAGGTGCTGCTCATTTAATCTTGTAATCTGAATCTCAAATTTCCTCAAAATATTCCAGTTTTTCTGTCACAATATGTCCAAATTATGATACTCATTTGTACATAAAAGAATTGGCAAAACAGTATGGTAATGTTGATTTTGATCGCAAACACAGATGAGAAATATATAAATTATTCAGTAAATTCAGGATATGGGTATGAGTTTGAAGATGATAAACCAAGAAAGTTCATCAAGTTTTCATTCGTAGATACGTTCAGATTCATGGCCTCGTCTATAGAAAAGTTAGCTAAAAACCTCAAAAAAGATGATTTCAAGCATACAAATCATTTTATACAAGATGGTCTGAACGCAATTCTAGATAGACAACCAAATGACGAAGAAGAAATCTTTTTAAAATTCTATCTGGAAAAGGAATATTTCCCTATGAATTTATCGATAGTATTGAAAAACTTGATTACACAGAAGACCTGAAAATTCAAGATTTCTATTCACTTTTCACAGATGAGAGCATATCTGAGAAAGATTATCAACACTACTTGAGCGTTTGGAACAAATTAAAACAGAAAAATCTTGGAAATTACTCTGATTTGTACAATATCCAAGATGTATTATTGCTTGCTGATATATTTGAAAATTTCAGAAATATTTGCTTAAATTGCTATAAACTTGATCCAGCACATTATCTAACAGCTCCAAGTCTCGCATGGGATGCTATGTTAAAATTAACGAAAATAGAATTACAATTGATTAGTGATTATAACATGTATTTGATGATTGAAAAAAGGTTATTCGCGGAGGCATTTCTCAATGTATTAAACGATATGTTAAAGCAAATAACAAATATTTGAAAGATTTTGATAAGACAAAGCCCGAAAACTATCTGTTGTACGTCGATGCTAATAACCTTTATGGGTATGGCCTCATGCAAAATTTACCATATAACGAAATCAAGTGGATGGATCCTAAAACGTATACAACAGCAGAATGGCAAGAAACAATTTTAGAACTCACTGGCGACGAAGATTATGGCTATATTCTTGAAGTCGATCTAGAATATCCAACAAATTTACACGAACATCACAAGGATTTACCTCTTGCTCCAGAACATTTTAAAAACAAACTTTGCACAACTCTACTGGATTAAAACTGAATACGTTGTTCATTCGAGAAATTTAAAGTTCTATTTGGAACAAGGTATGATTTTGAAACCTGTTGAATAGAGTTATCGCATTCGATCAGAAGCCTTTTATGAAAGATTACATTGATTTTAACACAAACATGAGAACCAAAGCTACAAGCGACTTTGAAAAGGACTTTTATAAGCTGATGAACAACTCAGTTTTTTGGAAAATCTATGGAAAAATGTGAGAAACAGATGTGATATTAAGCTTGGAAATGAAGAATTTTCAATGAAACAAGCTAAGAAAACAAATTTTCAAATGCTTTAACATCTTTGACGACAACTGTATAGCGAGTCACATGTACAAACAAAAGGTTAAATTTAACAAACCGATTTACATAGGATTTTCAGTTCTCGACCTCTCAAAATTGCTAATGTACGAGTTTTATTACAACAAATTAAAGAAGTTTTGATCCAGATTTGAATCTGTGTTACATGGATACAGACAGTTATTTTCTAGAATTAAAAACGTGATCCTTACAAAATTATTAAAGAAAATTTGAATGACTTTGATACGAGCGATTATCCAAAAGATCACGAATGTTTCACTACTAAAAATAAGAAAGTCATAGGAAAATTCAAAGACGAACTAAATAGCGAAGTTTTAGAAGAATTTTGTGGTTTAAGATCAAAGATGTACTCGTACAAATATCTAGACAAAAATCCAGTTAGGTGTAAAGGAATTTAAGAGAAGCGTTGTAAATAAAACAATAAATATCGAAAACTTGAAGAGATGTTTGTTCGAAGATAAAGAAGAATTTAGGGAGATGACTGTAATAAAAAGCTATAAACATGAATTGTATACCATCACTATAAACAAGTTAGCACTGAACGCTAAAGATGATAAGAGAATTGTCCTAGAAAATAAGATCGATACAGTACCTTATGGCTATAAAAATGAAGCAAAATCTGATATATTGGATGAGTTAAATAAACTTGGAAACTTTGACATGTAAATGGAAGATGATTTGATTCACTGCCACAAATGCAAGAAAAAACGAAAAATATAGATTCTAAAATCGTTCAAACTCAAAACGGATTGTATAGAATTGCAGCAAAATGTTCAAAATGTAAGACAAATAAGAGTAAATTTATAAAGAATCCAAATGAAAAACAAGTAAAGAAAGAATCTAAGAATAAGGAAGAAATCGAGATTGAAGCTAGAGAAATTCATGCACCAGTACGAAAAAAGTTTTAAAAAGAGAAAAATTATAACTTTAGGAATTGACGATTTATGGGCAGCAGATTTAGTTATAATGTCTAACTTTTCGGATCAAAATGATGGATTCAAGTATATGTTAAATGTTATTGATACTTTCTCAAAATATGCTTGGTCAAGAGCTATCAAAAGAAAAAAACGGCAAGGATGTTTCAAAAGCTGTCGAAGATATAGTAAAAGATGCCATAAGGATCAATCACAAACCTCCTAACCTACTTCATACAGATAAGGGTTTAGAGTTTAAAAATAAAGAATTTAACGATGTTTTGAGAAAATACAACATTAAGATTTATCATACTGAAAATGAAGAGAAATCAAGTATTGTAGAGAGATATAACAGAACTCAAAATGAGAGAATGAAAGTAATTTTTGAGATTAATAAAAACTTTAAATGGATCGATATTCTTCAAAAAATCGTAAACAATTATAACGATACAGTTCACAGCACAATAAAAAATGAAACCGAAAGACGTAGATAAAGATGCAGAAAAGGAGTTATTAGAGACCGTTTTCAAGTATATTCCACCAGAAATTCACACAAAAACTAAATTTAAAGTCAATGATCATGTAAGAATTGTTAGTAAAAAACAAACATTTTCAAACAAATATAAGAACAATTGGTCAAGAGAAATCTTTGTGATTTATCAAATTAATAACACAGATCCTGTAACTGTGTTATTAAAAGTGTAAATAAAAACAGTAAAATTAAAAAAGCAACTTCTATCAGCCCCTGGATAAATGCCAGACTTTTAAACAAAATAAATAGGAAGAAAAAATTGTACAAAGTGTACAAAAAAAGACCGTATGATATTGCTTTTAGACAGTATTACAATAACTTTTGTAAAAAATTATCAAACGAAATAAATAATACAAAAAAACAATTATTATTCCAAGAAAATTGAAGAGTGTAAAGGTGATACGTCACTTCAGTGGAAGATAATAAATCAAATTAGTGGCGCAAAAAATAAAAAGGGTGTTGAAAAGATTGAATTAGATAACGGGGAAACTATTTCGGACCCTGCCGCCGTGGCGCAAGAGATAAGCAAATACTTTCATAACATTCACTCAAACTCGGATAATGAGATAGGCCAATTACAGTTGGCGAGTAGAGTAAATTCCTTTTTTGTGTCACCAACCACGGCGCACGAAGTAGCCTCAATAATAAATAGCTTAAAAAATAAGAAATCCTCGGGTTTTGACAATATCACCGTTTTATTGATAAAACAAATAGTTCAATATGTCTCACCTGTTTTATCACACATTATAAACTTAAGTCTCGCAAACGGAATTTTTCCTGAAAGTTTAAAACTAAGCATAGTCGTGGTGTCCCCATTTTTAAAAATAATTCAAGCAAAAAAATTGATAACCTCCGCCCAATTAGTCTTTTGTCAGTTTTTTCAAAAATATTTGAGAAGATTATGAAAGTGCGATTAGTTCAGTATCTTAATAGTATAAATTTTTTTAGCACTAAGCAATATGGTTTCACAAAGGGAAAGTCTACTGAAGACGCTCTTATCAATGTAACAAATTTTATTTACAATAGTTTTTAACGAAGGTGAAAAGATTACGGGATTATTCATAGATTTTAAAAAAGCGTTTGATTTAGTAAATCACAAAATACTTTTATGCAAATTAGAATCAATAGGAGTAAGGGGAAGTGCTCTAAAATGGTTTGAAACATTTCTAACTGGAAGGAAGCAGCGTGTAAAAATACAAAACTCTTTAAGTAGCCCTACTGTTGTCAGAGCTGGAGTGCCCCAAGGTTCCGTGTTGTCTGCTACTCTTTTTTTAATATTTATAAACGATTTACTAGAATCAAATTTCTGTGGAATTCCAAGCGCTTTTGCCGATGACATAGCTATTTTTTATTCTAAAAAAAATATTCAGGATATATTCGTTAACATCTCAAATGATTTGCAACTTTTGAGGCTTTGGTGTTATAATAATAAAATGGAATTAAATGTAAAAAAGACAAAATATGTAAATTTTCATTTTAATGGATTCAGTTTCTTGTCAAATTTTAAAGTACCACAAATTAGACTGCGTTTGACATGAATTGTGACTGCTTGGTCATAAATAAAGAATTTAGTTTCAAATATCTTGGAGTTATTTTAGATGAAAGAACTTACATGGGAAAAACATGTACATTCGATACTTACACAACTGAAACCAGCTTTGAGAAAATTCTATTTTTTTGAAAAACTTTTGTAATGAAGTTTTATTGAGAACTCTTTATTTTGCGTTAATACATTCAAAATTACAGTACGGGATTCAATGCTGGGGAGGAACTTTTAAGTATAAAATTGAAAAAATACGTGTTCTTCAAAACTATTTTATAAGAATAATTCTTAGAAAACAAAAGAGAGAAAGTTCTTTTCCATTATACCATCAATTAAAAATTTTACCAGTACAGCACCTGTTTGTTTACAAGGTTCTACGCTTGTTTTACATTAAAAGTGGTGACACAGGAACAAACCAACTTTTTTACAGTACAAGAAGTTGCAGTAATAATGTTTTTAGAGTGCCTAGAGTTAAAAAATCACTATTCAGACAATCTTTTATTTATGTAGGCCCAAAATATTTCAATAAACTACCAATTAATATAAAAGTATGTTCAAATATTAGAGCTTTTTTCTCGGGAGGTGAAATACTGGCTGTTTGGTTACGATGACTTAAGTTTTCTAAACAATGTGATTATGTAAGATAAATATAGGCTACGTTTTGTTAAAAGGAAAAAATGGAAGATTCGGCAGTTATATGATTACTTTAAATTTTGTTTTTGTTTTCTAATATTAATAATGTTTTAGTTGTAGAATGTATAGAATAAGTAATTTTAAGTTCTCAATTATGTGTGCAATCTTCATACAGTTGGTGTAGCATAGTGTATATAGTGTATAGTGAGCACAGACGGCCACAGAGCGTGGTGCTGCTCTTATCAAAGGGACAGTTACTTTGCTGGACTGAACAATATTCATGTTTTTGTTTGTGTAGCGCTGCCACGCTACTTGAAACTGTGGCAGTGTAATTCCTGTCTACAACTCTGTAAAATACCTGTATTTATTCTGGAATAAATCATTATTATCATTATTATCAACTTATAGTATAAAAGATTTAAATAATGAAGAAATAACCGGAAAGTTTTATGAATATGAATTGAGAAAGTCAAAGCTTTAATTTTTTCTATATAAATGGAGGCTGAAAAGAAATGTATAAAGTGTCAAGAATTTAAAGATTTGACGAAGTTTTCTCAAGATAAGACTAGAAAAGATGGATTATACTATTATTGTAAGGATTGTCGTAGTAAATATAACAGAGAATTATACGATAAAATAGAAAAAATTAACGTTAGAAGAGAAAACATGTTGCGTTTGTAAAGAAATTAAGGATATTTCCAAATTTTACGATTGGCATTATAGTAAAAAATAAAAAACATGCACATTGTAAAGATTGTGCTAAAAGAATTATTCAAAAAAGTCAAAAGAAACAGACTCTTTGCGAGTGTGGACGAATCATTCAATGGTTACCTCATCTTCAAAAACATTTACAGACAAAATATCATAATTCTAGAGTTTAACATTTTCATCGTAAAGTCCAGATTCATTGATAAAAACAGTGTCAGGATGAAGATTGTTAAGGGGCCATTCGAATAGCCCCTTGTTTCTCGGGGTCTATGGGATAGACTCCTGTAATTTATACATACAAAAGTTGTTTTTATCATCATTATCGACATTATTTATGATAGCTTGCCTCGTGTTTTTCATATTCTAAAATTTCTGCAACATCTTTTGCTTTGAACCAAATTTTGAAACGTTTCTGCAATCTTAGATTTCAGTATTAAAGAATATATGCCCGGTTCATTAATGAAAATAGTGTTTTTTTGAAAGTTTGAAGGTAAGAACGATTCGTTCCCCCCTTCTGAATCTATGTTATCGTAGTTTTTTATATTTGTCTTTAACGTGATCTCTAATCGCTTTCATCGTATTTTTAAAATTCCAATATTTCTGCAATATCTTTTGCTTTAAACCAAAATTCATTATTTTCGTCAACAAATGTTAAAATTTCTTTATTATTGAATTTGAGTAGATTCACAACTGACTCCATTTAGATAGAAAAGAAATTTAACTAGTAATTTTTATTTCGAGAATAAAGGCCAGATTCATTAATGAAAATAGTGTCAGGATGAAGATTTTTGAAAGGGTCTATGGCATAGAATCTTGTAATTTATATATTTAAAGGCTATTTTCTCGTCATTATCAATATTATTTATGATAGCTTGTCTAGTATTTTCATATTGTAAAATTTCTGCAACATCTTTAGCCTTAAACCAGATCACATTGTTTTCGTCTACAATCGTTAAGATATTCGTGTTATCGAATGTAAGTTGATTATTTCTTAGATCTATGACTGACTCCATTTAGATAGAAAAAAATTTAACAAGCTATTATTTGAGTGTAAAGGTCGAAAATAGTGTCTGGATGTAATTTTTGTAAGAGTCGCGATTCGATACCCTTGAAAATGTATATCTTCTAGTCTTTTCTTGAAAGTTTAAAGGTAGTCTATTCAATAGACCCCCTTGATTCATGTCCGTTGCTTCAACAATCTTAAGTAAATTGTAGTTTTACTCTCATTTTTCAATAAATTTCCTTCAGAGTCTTGAACAGTTAAGACAATTTTTTGAATTCTTTTCATATTTTTTCTAATTGGAATATAGTCTATTTTCATTCGGTTTTTCACTAATTTTTGATCCATAAGCAACATTTGGAAAGAAAGTGTACAAAATTTCCGATTCTTTGTGAAGATGTTCGGTATGATTTTCAAAACTAGGTTCAACGAGATTACAATGTACTTCAATTACATCAAACGGTCTAAATTTTGGCGTTTTATTTCCTAAATATACCTGATTTGGCTCAATAGTTTCTTGAACAAACCCTAATAAATCTACAATAATTGCTGAAAACATTATTCTTACTGGTGATTTTATTTGAATTTTATTAGAGAGATAATTTTTTTTGCATTTCAAACTTGTTTTCGTCAAAGTTTAAAGATTTATCTGATTGTTTGAATGTTTTCAGATAATTTTTAAGGGAATTTTTTATTTGATCGAAAGTGTAATATCCTTTGTTTAAACCATAATATTTTGTTATGTTCTTCTCACTAAATCCTATACAATAAGGAGAACTTTCACTAATATTTATTACAAAATTATCAGAATAAAAGCCGCTTAAACCGATAAAATAATTTGATTCTTCCTCTAAGTGTATAGGATGTTCCAAGTTTAAAAATAATTGAGAGCTTTCTGAAGTCAACTTGAACAGCTTCATTTTCGCTATTTAAATGGAGAAATTTTTAAAGCAAAAAGATCAGATAAAACTTCAAACGTTTGAAGAAAATAAGAAAGATCAACCAATCAGATTGTTAATTGTTGGTTCAAGTGGATGTGGAAAAACAACTTTATTATTGAATTTTATCTACAATAGGTTGATTCCTTATTCCAATTTATACGTCTTTAGTAAATCTTTAGAACAAGACGCCTATAAAAAATTACAAGAAAGATTTGAAAATATTGAGAAAAACTTAAACAAAAAAATATCACATTTTTATAATGCTTCTGAGGACATAGTTCCGTTAAGCAAAATGTAAACCCAATTCGTTAATCGTTTTTGATGATTGTATTTTGGAAAATCAGGACGTTATTAAGGAATATTTCGTAATGTCTCGTCACAAAAAACATATCTTGTATCTATCTTTCCCAATGCTTTTCAAAGGTTGATAAACAAGTTATTAGAAATAATTTGAATATGTTGTGTGTTTTTAAGCAAGACGATCACTATTCGAGAAAGATTTACAACAATTATGTGGGATCTGATATGAGTTTTAAAACCACTTTATTGAGTTGTGTGATAAAATTTGGAAGGAAGACTACGGATTTTTAACAATTAATCTAACTTTGAAGCCTAAAAAATGGTAAAATATTTGAATAAATTTTCTAATATAAATGCTGCTTAGTGGTCTGACAAATTTACTCGATAAAATATTTGTTACAATTATTTTTTACATTATCTTTACTTTTTATTTACATTATGAAAACAACTGAAAAACGGTAAATCTGTTCACGTTTTAACGCTTCGTGTTCACGTTTTACGTTACACGTTCACGTTTTCACGCTTCGTGTTCACGTTTTACGTTCGTGTTTCACGTTCGTGTTTTACGTTTCGTGTTCACGTTTTTACGTTCCACGTTTATGTTTTACGTTTCGTGTTCACGTTTCAAAATTTTCCTAAATAAATGGCGAACGTAAACTTCTGAAGAAGCGAAAAAACTTGATCAAATCGAAAAGAAATTAATCAAAGAATTTAAAGAACAGATTCGAATTGATGAAAAAGAACAAGAATTTATTCAAAAAATTAATCAACCTGTAACTTCTGCAATAAAAAATGTTGAGGGCAAAATTGAAAATGTTTTAAGTGATAATCAAAATTTAATGAATTTGGTTCCAGTTGTACGACAGTTTGCCGATATTTCGATACCAGAATCTGAGTTTGAATTGCCAAAATTACCATCGTCGACACCATTTAGACCTAGAATCATTGAAGAATCTACCATAGTTGAACCAATAAGTCCTGGAACAACGGATATAATAATTGGTGAAATTGGTAGAAAATTCCTTCCTAGAGCGAAGGATGATAAATTTGGTTTGTATTGGGATAGAAAAAAGAAAAGTTTTATGATTGGAAATTTGCCCGTAAATTTTGAACATAATGACATAGTTATTAATGAAAAAAATGTACGAAGGTACTCAGGGTTTATGGAGATTATTAACAGGCACTGATGTTCCAAAAGACGGTTTATATTCTGAAGAAGACTTGAAAAAGTATACTGAAATTTTATGGAAATCTGATTCAATTTACAAAAATAATGATCCATCAACTAAGAAACCAAAGTCAAGTAAAGGTAAAAAAATATCTCAATTTGATTAAACCAATTTGGGAAAAACGAATCGAAGGATCAGGTGTAAGAAAATACAATGATAATAAGATTGAATACAGATATTTCGACGATTTGACAAAACTCGATGGAATTATTAATTATATTTATGCTCAAGAGAAGGCTGGAAATAACAATTTTTTGAATGAAAAGAAAGCAATTAAAGATTTTATTTCGAACAAACTTGACGAAATGATTGAAAAACCTGATGGAATTAAATATTTAAAACGAATTTTGCCGGCAATAAGTTCATCTATGATTGAGGGTAGTGGACTTTTGAATGATTTTATCAACAATTTACCTTTTGAATTACACGTACCAACTTATCAGTATCTGGGGCCCGGCACAAAACTCGAAAAAAGACTAAAAAGAGGAGATCCTGGTATAAATAAATTAGATCAAGCTGCTATGGAACACGATATTTTTTATGCAAAACATAGAGACACAAATTCCAGACATATAGCAGATAAAGTTTTGCAAGATAAAGCAATGGATAGATTTTTATCAAAAGATGCTAGTTTAGGTGAAAGATTTGTTGCGCTTCCAACAGCTGGAGCAATGTTTTTGAAGAGAAAACTTGGAATGGGAATCGAAGAGAACTTGAAATTTTAACTATATAAATGTAGGTGAACGTAAATTTCAGCAAAAATCATAAAGAAAAAATAAAATCCGCTTTTAAGAAGAAAATACCCGTTAGTATTCAATTTAAAATAGATCAACTAAAAAATGGCGAAGATAAGATATTTTTAACAAATAGACAATACAATAAACTCGAAAAACATAAGAAAAAACAATAAAAGGAACCAGAATAGAATTTTCTTATAATCAGTTGAAAGAACTTCAAAAATGGTGGACTTTTGAAAGATTTATTAGATTTTGGAGAAAATATTCCAGTTGTTAAAAAATGTTGTTCCTTATGTTCGTTAAAGCTGCTCCAATCGTTAAAAAGGATGTGATTCCTATTGTTCGAAACATTTTAAATTGGTTAGATAAAGAGTTGGAAGATGTTACAGGATCTGGATTAGATGAAAAAAACTTTGAATTACGTGAAATCAAAACATTGAAAAAAAAATTTAAACCTTTAACATTCGGGGAATTGGAAGAAATCTGCAAAAATATTAAACATTTTAGAGGAATCTTCATGAGAGATACATTACCTGAAAAAGTTAAGAAATTTGAATGTGGAATTGTGAATTTAGACTCGATTATGGGAAGTGGAACGCAATTGGATTTGTTATTATAAAAATGATAAGAATGCATGTTATTTTGATTCGTATGGAAGAATTGAGGACAAACCACCTATAGAATTGATTAAATATTTGAAAAAATCAAGCGTCTACTACAATGATTCTCAGATTCAAGACTATAAAGATCCCCCAATTTGTGGTCATTTATGTGTTTTTGTTTTGAATGAACTGAGTAATGGTAAAGATTTTAAAGAAGTTGTTAACAAATTATTGCTTAATAAATATGGATTCACAAACTATTTTTGACGTATTTTGGTACACAAATTATTTCAAAATGTAGATAATAGTTTGAATTTTGATAGTTTGAGAAATGAGTTTGATAACAAGTTAGAAAATTTATTACAAAACCTTCCAGATTTCAGATATGTTTGCTGTCGAGATTGAAGATTTTAAAGCAGAATATGATAACAAACTTGCAAATTTCATGAGTTCAAATGAAGTTGCTGATAAAATAAAAACATTGGAAAAAGAAGTCGATGATGGTGTAAAAAAATTATTTACCAATTTAATGTCTCATATTGAAAAAGCTGATAAAATTACTGAAGCGATCAAAGTTGAAAAGAATTATGTTAGTTTGGCTAATAAAAAAAGAATTGTCGGTGTTCGACCTGGTATTGACAAACATGATGTTGTTGTTAAAGAACAAATTTTAAAACCTCTAAAATTATCAGAAAACATCGATATTGTTGATTTACATGATCCGAATGTTAAAAATGCCTTAGATTTTAAAGGAAAAAGAATTAGCAGTGTTAGTAAAGGAATTAATCCATTTGATGTTGTTGTAATGATTCAATTAGAAGATCCTATTAAAATGTTTAATGAACTAAAACAAAATTATGAGAATCATAAACAGCATGTTAAAGATTTTACAACAGAAGTCTATGAAAAGTTAGAAGCCAGAAATAGAAGATCAGTAGACGATGTTGGTGAAATTAATGAAAAACTTACTAATTTTAAAGAGTCTTTTGATAAGTTTAGTTTAGATGCTACGAAAACTTTTGAGAATATTGGTCATAAATTTGTTTGAATACAATGATTCTAATGCTGTCAAATTTCAAAAATTAGAAGAAAAAAATTAATAAGTTCGAGGAAGATTTGGAAGATATAGTTTCTTCATGTAGGATTTTATGGATGATAAAATTTCCTTATATAAATGGCGCTCATATACTGTGTGAGGTGTAAGGCAAAAACTGAAACAAATGATATAAAATACTATGCAAATATCAATGGAGTTAAAAGAATTTCTGGAAAATGTGCTGAATGTAACGCTAAAAAGAGCCAATTTATAAAAACTTGATTTTGAAATTTTTTCTTAATAAATAGAGATGGCGGGACATTACAGTGCTTTCGATCTTTTTATAATGCAACACGAAAGAGATTTTAAAAAAGAACATTGGGATGACATTTCTCAAAAAATATGAATTATCCGAAGATATGATGAGATTATACGTAAACAAATTGAATTGGTATAACATTGCAAAATATCAAAATCTGTCCCCAGAGTTCATTCAAGAAAATATACATTATCAATTAAAAGATCATATGTCTGTTCTTTGTCTCTATCAACACTTGAGTATAAAGTTTTTGGATGAAAATAAAGATACAGTTGATTGGAACAATATTATAGATAGCGGTTACTATCCTGTGCAAATTTTATTGAAATATGTGACCGAGATCGCAAAATTTAAGGAAGAGAATCCCGAATATGACGAAGTAGATCATTAAAAATGACTAAAATTTATATCTTTTCTTATAAAAAACGTAACATTAGATCGATGAAAAAATGATATCTTTCTTATACATGATGTTTAAAATTTCTCTTATTAAATGGCGGACTACAGAAAATATGCTAGTGATATTGAAAGGGCGGAGTTTAAAAATTTCTATCCAATTAGTAAACAACATTTGAATGAACCGAATAAAAGAACTGAGTTTAATATTGATTTTGGAGATAACTTTTGCTCGTCTAACTTCCAGTTTTATATTTCTGGAACTTTAACAAAACAAGATGGTCAAGCATATCTTGGAACTGATAATGTTAGATTAATCGATAATTTTATACCGTTTTTATTTTCTTAGATTGAAGTAAGAAAACACAATAAATTGATAGAAGAAGTCGAAAACTGTGGCCAATTAAGCACAATTAAAGGAACCATTTGTTATTCCAAAAGTGATGTATTTTCAAACAGTTTTGAATCAACTTTTAAATTTGGACAATTTGAAGCGGTCGGTGATTTAGCACATTTCGGCTTAGGATTCTTTGAAAATGTAAATTTTCCAATCTATAAAGGTGGATTTTACATTAGTTTCATAAGAGCTGAAGACGATGATGTGATTCTGAAGACTGCAACTGGAAATGTTATGCCTGTTGATGGCAAAATTACAATTAACGAGTTTTTTCATTAGAGTTTCCGATGATTTATTACAAAACCACGAGTAAAATTCAGTTGATTGATGAAATTACAAAATCTCAAAACATTATGTTTAATTTTCTAGATTGGCAATGTATTGAGCAAAAAGGTATTTCCGGAACAACTTATTCGTTCGATATCACAAATATTTATAGAAATATCTTCAATCCTAAGTTTGTTATTATAGGTTTTCAAACAGATAGACAGAATAATCAAGAGAAAAATCCTTCAAAGTTTGATAGTTTGAATGTAAAAAATATCAGAGTAAAATTGAACGGTTTCTTATTATCCAGATGAATTACAAAATTTAAACATTTCAGGAGGTCTTTTCAGAATCATGTATCAGATGTATCAAGATTTTAAGAAAGTTTACTACAAAAATATGGAAATGTATTATAATCCTAAAGAATTTTTAGCGAATAGACCTATTTATGTCATTGATACAACAAAGAGTTTGACAAATATTTCTGCTTCAAAGAACGATATAATTATCAATATGGATTTTCAAAATGCTGTTACAAACGCGATTTGTTATGTGGTTGTGGTTTCCCACAAATTTTTAGCCTATGATGTGATTAAGAACGATATTAGAGAAATTCAGTAGTTAATGATGTTCATATTGTTATCTTTCATTCCTTCTAAAACTTTAAAAATATACTCTTTCGCTGATGAAAAATCACGATTTCTTCCGGAATAATCTTTGTAATCATAGACAAAATATCCTAAATAGTTAAATAATAAAATAAAATCATTTCTTTTTTATCTCGGTAGTTGAAATATAAACATAAACATTTGCGCTGAAAAATTTATATCTCGGCAGAGTTAGTTCCATACCCTTCCATTTATTCTTTTTGTAAAAATGGAAGAGTATAATGCCAACTGTTACAAGTGTTCTAATAGAGGAGAAATTATCGATAAAAGATATTTAGTTTGTAGAGGTTATAATTTAATTTTGTACGAAAGACCTAAACCTAAGAAATTTCGAAATAAACTAACACATTTGAATAATCTGCTTACAAAATTTCAACATGGAGGTAAAAAACAAACAAAATTTGTTACAGAATTTAGAAAACAGAATAAAAAATTTTTACTTATCTCTTGGAACCGTTTGAAAAAATTATTTTCCTTTTCAAAGAATACATTAGGTTTGTAGGTTTAAATACACGCGTTTATTATGAGAAGATTTTACCTATAATCTTTCACTATTTGGACATTGAATTTGACTACGATTTTAAACCTGAAATCTTTGATGATTTTATAGTACATTTGGAGAAAGTAAATGAAGAACTTCGTGAAAAGAATGCGGTTTTTACTCACATTCTCCCCGACTTCTCGAGTGATTATTAGCAAATTTCATTTTTTCCGTTTATAGATTTTTCATTAAGATTTCTGGATTTTTTCATTAAAACAGCTTAAGAAATTAGAAGCCTACAATGAACAGTAAAACAGATATAGATTAGGTTATTTAACATTCGTGATTTCCTGTTTGATTACTCAGATTTGTTTATGGTTCAATGGACAGTATTTTACATTGATTTTCTGACTGTCCCAAAAGTGTCCTAGAACCGGCATATTCATATCTACTTATATATATATATATATATATATATATATATATAAATGGCTGAACGTAACAATTTGTCCATACAGTCCATAATATCTGAGAAACTTAAAGGTAGTAATTGAAGATTAAGTTTCAAAATTCCATTTAACGACAATGTTAACTTTATGTTACACATCTCTGGAAGTAAGTAACGTAGAAACCTACATTTTTGTTTGTTTGAAAGAACAGCTCTTTAGTTAGTTCCGCGTAAATTATTGTTATTATCTGTAAAAAAATTAAAAAATTGTGATTTTTTTAAAAAAAATATGATTTTTGTTAATTATTTTTTATATTTTTTCATTTGCTAAATTTTTATTTATAATTGGAATATTTTGAAACTTTAGGAGGAAACTAGTGTTTATCGTAATGCAGCTACAGTAAAAATTTGGCTATCCTACCTATAACCGTTCTTGAGATATATCACATAAAATGTACAAAAATGCTGTTTTGCGGAAAACTACAAAAATGTAAAAATTAACACCAAAATATAAGTTATATTACCTTTAGTGTAATCCTGCACCATAAGATGGGTTGTCTGGGTCTTCTGACTCCTGGTAAAATGTCTTCCAGTCTTCTTTTCCCTAATGTCCTGCTTTGTCGGATTTTTTTTTTCAAGATCAGTCATGGCCTTTTCTGCTTTTCGGAGTCGGTCCAAGTCCATCTTCTTCATAGCGGCAAGCATGTTAGATCCTACTTCCAGCCCCAACCCCTCTAATATTTTACACTTGCTAGAAAACCCTTCATTAAATGATAGCACAGCATCATGTGCGCCAAATTTCAAGGTGTGCAATCGTACAAAAGTCCTTTTAGGAATACGAGACCATATGAGGTTGTTTAGTGACTTATTTGGGTTCTGGGACTTCCCTTTGAGGCACTTTGCTGCGTGCCACGGCGACGATACATCGTCGCCAAAAACCCTTGCTAAAAGTGCCACGGCGACGATCTATCGTCGCCGACTTACTGTGCGAAAAGTGCCAGGCGACGATCCGTCGTCGCCGTCTGTTATCGTAATTTTAACGCTTTATTTTTCATGAATTCTTTTCACGACCAATATTGTTTTTATTTGTTAACTATCCTGCAATAGATAAATAATAGTTCACATAATACTTTATATTAGTGAAGATAAAAAAACACAGAATAATAGAAGCAACAACAGCTGGCGGTGATCAACCGGGCGCGTAACATCGTTGACGCGTAAACAACTCGCTACGTATAGTATGCGTAATATCTAAAATAATACGTTCGGTCACATGGTTGTGTATACATCGTTTTGAGGTTAGGATCTCTAAAAATGTTTTTTTAAATTGATATCTCCCTAGCGAGCGTGTGTGTGTGTGTGTGTGTGTGTGTGTGTACATATTTTTTTGGGAAAATATGAAGACCATATATTAGATATACTTTAGAACTAAAGGATAAATGTAAGTAATGCATTAATTATTTTTGTTTTTGTGTTGTGTTACTGGTACTGAAAAATGATTTTTTCATTATGTACATAATTTCAAGCATTGTTATGTAACTATAGTAATTATATAAAAAAGTCAACCATTATTTTTTTCCACATTAACAATGTTATAAAGAATATTAAAAAAATTTCTTCCCATAGTAAAATTGTTTCTTATTAATTTGTCAAAAAAAATAAAAACTAAAAAATAAAAATTGCTTTATACATTTTTTGGTTTTGACATGCCAAAACTAATATTATTTTATGTTGTTTCATTTGTTTTGTAACATTTTATTGTAATACAATTTTTTACAAACATTTTGATACCTCTTTCATCAAAATAGTATGAAAAATAAAAAAAATATATTCTTTTTCCGGAAGCCCGGTAATACTTCTTATTATTCCCTGGCATTTTTCGCATATGACTTGCAATATAGTTGCTAGTGCATTTCTTTTGTACTAAATTTTTTGCCTTGTGGCATTCAAAGGGAATAACACTGGATCAGACAGGCTCTTGAAAATTGGTTTTAATTTCAACATAATGGCTTCAGGGAGATGGAAATGTTTGCCATGGTCATAGGATTTATTTTCGAGTTCTGCTTTTTTATATTTACACCACGTCAATTCATCATTCGGACACAATTGATGTGTTGGTGTTTCATTTGTAGATTGGACATGAAAATATGTTGCCCAAACAGCTTTCTTCATCTCAACTACACTATGGGTGTTCCTCCTAATTGATAATCCATAAAACGTCTGAAGCTTTTGAACCGCAGCAGTCGTTTAGTCGGTTTTTCCCAGATAAAGGTTTCCCATCTGACAATTTTTCTTTTTTACATTTATCTTTTAGAGTGCGTAGGCGAGTCCCCATACGCTTCTGTACATGACCTATGCACTCTAGTTTTCTAATTACTACATCAGGTCCATAAGGTGGGGATTCTGAAACTGATTTATAGGCATTGGAATCCCCATCGCCCAAATAATCGATGTATCGTACATCATACTTGGACACTGATCTATGAAACAGTTTTATTGCTCCGTCCACTTCCATACCTCCACTTGTCCCTAAATAATTAGCAATGCAATTCAGTTGGTGTTCTTTTTTTTCTTTTAGAGGACATAAACAAAACTTACTCATTGTATGAATGTCTAAGACTTTTCCTGTGTCAACTGAAGTAAGCGATACAATTCCATTCAGCGAAACATGTCCCCTCTTCTGCCATGAACCATCTACGGCAACACAAAGATCTCTCTTTTCAGGCCTATCATTTTCCTTTACTGCTTCCTCAACAGCAAGCTTCATTGATTGTTGACAAACAGTTTGGGTTGAATCAGCTAAAACTTTCTCATGTCGCAAATACATAGTCGGAGGAGGAGGTAAGTTCATTATTCCACATATATTTTTGGCAGCACTGTACCCTTTGCCTATTGATCTCAGTCCATATACTAACCTAAGGTTTAGATCATATAGGACTACATTATCATTAGCACTAACAGATTTGGAATTTAGCAATGATTTATCTTTACCACAACTTGTACAAATGAGGTTGAACTCGGAAACTAAACCTACTACTGACTTGCAACTTAGTTTCAACTTAGAATGACAACTTTTACAGACAGCAATTTCCTCAATAAATTCTCCAAAACTATCAATATCTATAAGATTATATTTTAAATTGCTCATTTTGTTGTCATAATATGACAAATTACCTTCTAACTTAGCCTTAGAACCAGAATCTACTTTAGGCCTAAGCCTACCATCAGGATTAGATGGACTTGCAGTTGAGACTTTTACTTGTCTATTCTTTTTAGCTGTGTTATAAGCTTTATATCTTGTACCAATCTTCTTTTTGTTACCCATGATAGCAAATTCAAACACTTTATCACTTCACTCACTAAAATACACACAATTTATTACAGAACAATAATGTTGTTTGTGCTATTCATAAATAAAACATAAACAAACAAATAAGCAGCTGGTTTCAGTTTCATACATCTATTCATCTGCTTCAACTAACAGGTTAGCCAACACTAGAAAACAAAATTATATAGCTGCTATAAGTATTAGTATCACTATAAAAAGTTCAGATTGATGCAGGAGTTGCACGACCAAGGAGCTTTTTTACTAAAACTGAGTTGCAGGCCTTATTTTATTGATTTTTTTCATGGCTTTATGATTTATGTATTACAAAGTGTTATATATCATTGGAAAGAGGAAATTTCAAACTGTAATATTCAATAAAAAACTTAAAATTGAAAAAAAATAAATTATTTCAATTTAGACTCCCCTTAAGTGAGGCGTTTGAAATAATAGATGTAACAGTTGTACACCGTGTATATATATATATATATATATATATATATATATATATATATATATATATATATATAGTAATACCTAAAGAGTTTAGGTATTATGTATATATTGGATATGTATTAAATGTAATGGCTGTACATAATATCTTTCTATTCAGCCTATTAATATTCGAAAAACTTAAAGATAGTAATTTAAAATTAAGTTCATTGCGTCAGGTGGTCGAAGAATGAAGATAATAGTTATACACCACCCCTTTTTTCATATAGAAGTCTTTATAGTCTTAAATTTTAGAGCTCGTTTCATTAATTTCTAAATGAGGCACCATGTTGTAACATGGTGATTAAGTGGTCGTATGGTGTACCTGGTCCAGAAAGCTATGAACCATGGTTACTACAGACGACCATACTTTATCACCTACTTGTGGAGCTTGTTGTGGTTCGCTGGGCGTTGTTTATAGAGATAATTAAACTATTACTAGTTGTATAATCAGTTTTAAACATCCTTAAAATGTTGGGACTATTGGTATAAGTGTTTACCTGCTCTAAGAACGATTTACACACATATTTTAATACTAATTGGGCCAACAATAATTTACCTCCTCACTCGTTGTCCCCACGGAAACAGACAAACAGACTTGTTCGGGGCTATTTAATTTATTAGGTATGTAACTAATAGTTTGTAATTGTGCTGGTCTATTTACCTTTCATTACTCTTTTTTGACTACGATCATGTATAGTTTGTTTTTTCGAGCAATAAAACAAACACAAAATATAACCGAATTCAACACATTCGGGTGTATTTAAAATATTTGTTAAAATACCGTGATATAAACACTTCAGTAACATTATCTTAATTTATAAAAATAATAAGAAATTGTGTTCAAATATCTCTCATCTCCCCATTCTTATCTGCACGTACTGAATAGCTGAAAATATCTCAATCCAATTTTATAAGAAAACCTTACTAACACTATAGTACCTTAATTTTTCAAATGAATCTGTCAATAAATAAGTAAAATGTATTTTAGGGATGCTAATATCTTTTCATTATTACTTTCAGAATACTTAAACAGTTTATAAGATAGCCTGTCAAATTAATGAACTCAAAAGGGCCTATTTTCAAAACATTCAGGCTTGTTGGTAATTTTTTATTCAAAACTTCTAACATATAGTACTTTAATGAATACTTAATGTTTATGTAAACAATAATTTTGTGCGTATAAATTAGCGTTTGTTTCCGTGGTATAATTAATATATAATATAATTAAAACATACATATAAATGCATATACCACGTAAATACACAACTTATGTAATATGACGTAATACCATTGAGTCGAACTATGTGCCGTTTCTATAACACTGTGCTTACATCCCAGTGGATGTAACTTGTACAGTTACAAGTGACACTGAGTGTATTGATGTATTTCTACCCCATTAATCTTTCATAGACCCTTGATGTCAATTTATATCGAGCACTCTCCAGTGCTCTGACGGGTGGGTCAGTAAATGTTCATCAATCTTCAACAGATTTCAAATGTTTCTAATTCTGTGTGGTTCAAATAAACAGGTGTAATACTTATCAAGGTATTTCAACACATTATTATTACTCAGTTATTTTTTACTGAGTTCCTAATTACTCATTAAGACCCAAATTAAAATAGTTTTTACATGAAAAGTGTACATTTCTTAAATCTTATATATAAAATTCAGTCTGTAAGAATTATGGACGTCCATTATTTTGGGTAGTATTATACAATTAACCCTATAAAAAATGTAGCAAAATGAAGCTTAGGTGTGAGAATTATAAACAAAGTTATAATGTTACTATAAATTCCATTTATATATAAGTAAATAAACTAAATCGCTATCCAAGTAACTTATATTTCGTTTTGTAAGTGAAAATTCCTCTTGCATTGTGAAAAATTAGGAAGCCTCTACTTTTTTTAAATACACCAAAATTCAACTTCAATAATGGTCACCCTCTACGTTGGGAACTCCATATATACCTATGGTTCTAGATTATATTATTAGGGAAAATGGGTTTAAATGAAAATTTTCTCGACTTTATGAGAAAAAATAAATAAATAAGGCCAGATTAAATGCTTTAATAGTGCAGAGAATTCTAAGTAAAGACAATAAAAACACAGTTATATTTCTATGTAATTAACAAGATTTGGCTTAAATATAATATAATAAAAATGCTTTTATTTGGATTAAAAACACATATGGACATTGGTAATGTCGTTAAAAAGCAACAATTTACTGACATAAAAAATACAACAAAACCATATAATACACAGGCCATAAATAATTAAGAGATATATTTAACAACTACGGTCTTAAAATTACTGGTTAGTAGAAGAAAGATTCTTAAATTGAACACAGAAGACGGATTAATCACCTACATAATTTATAAAACAATAATCAATACAAAACAGACAGAAATGGTCTGAAAATAAGTTAAATTACTGGAAATAGCCTTTAATATACTCTAATTATAACAAGAAATCCCACAAATTACATTAATTAGGAACTAATAAGCTCTTAAGGAGGGCCAAGCAACTATTACAAACGTGAGAAAATTATATGTTTTGGCAATAAAATAAAAAATATTTAACAATATTGATAACAAATGTAGTTTTAAATAAATATGAACAAAATATATTATGGTAATAAGAACATGAGTTAATATAAATGGCAAGATAAAACCATTAGACACGTGAATGGATTGATCCATAAACATTGTTAAAGTTAAAAAGTTCCTCAATGTTATACGATTTGATAACAGCCACTTATAAAATAATTGACTAAATTTCAGCTCGAATTAAGATGTCATTATGAAATTTAACTTATTGCAAACTTTCAAAGACAAAAATTTATGACTATTGTTCACTTTTGGCCATGTCAATAGTATACCACAAAATCAAAATGTATATTATATTTTAATAGAGACTTAGATTGTAAAGAAATATAAATTAATATTTTTTGCCCATAAACATGAATGTGTATTTGAATGTACCTGTAAACAAAAATAACATAGTTGACAGATCTAATTATTTAGGGTTATTGACTGACCGAAATTTAAAATGGAAACTATTATATTAATTTGTTAAAAAGTGCATTTTTTTCTTGTATTGTTTCATGGTTTGAAACAGCTAGTTTTTTATATTGCTTTTGTATTAGTATTAGTGTTTTTTTTAACTTTAATGTTTGTTGTTGCCTTACTTTTCCTATACAGCTTTTATTGCTTATTGTTTATTGCATGTTAATTATTCAAGGTTGTTTATATATCTGTGTATTTAGTCAATGTGCTGTTATATATTATTAAGGATATTTTGTAAACATTATGTATTGTTTATGATTTGATAGTAACAATTAGGAATTAACTCTATTTACAATTTATTAACAGCAACAATATTAACATAATAAATAAGTAATTAATTGTAATTAACAATGCCGCTAGTTGAAAATGCATAAGGCTTCACAATTATTTAATGACTTTATAATAAAACTGTATACCTTTAAATACAACCTGCATAATAAACGTTGTCATATCAGTTCGTATATATATATGAATAAATACTACATTTTAAAAGATTTGCCTACTACCAATGAAGACCACTTAATCCTCTTAAAAATAATATTGATTCCATATTTAAAAAGGAAAACTCATCACCTCCACGTAGGGGTGTACTTTCATATAAAGATGTGTTGTTATAAGAAATGTTTTTCCAGAAATCTTAATATCAACTTAAACTGTATATAAAACATATCTACGGAATGAAAAAAAAAACAAATATAGTTGTAATTTCATAGAATATAATCGTCACAAAAATATGCAATATTTTTTTTAAACTCACAATTTCGCACGAAATATTGTAGATTTCGCTTACGATTATTCATTGTCCAGGTTTAATTATGTTGAACTTTATTGTGTATGACCAAATGTTACCTAGAATAATTTAAAGTAAACATTAGTAGAATCTAAATCTTCCATTAGATAACTAATTTTAACAATGTGACTTTATTTGTACTAAAGCCCACAGCTTCATACTAAAAAGTTCACCATAAACACAAAGGTACAAAATGTAAAAAATAAACAGTGGTAAATTGGTGGCGTATCAGTGATAATATTAAGTTTCCGTTATGTTATTTATAAATTTTATAGTTTTTTTTAACCTATCTCGGGTAAATATTAACACAGATTAACAAAACCCTCAGTGCAGGTAACATCATAACGCTACTGTTTTATGATTTTATTTTTACATGTGCGTCTGCTGTAAACTGAAATACACGAAATACTGTAAGCCTTACACACTCTATCGAATATTCCACAACGCCTTTAAAAAACAAGATAAAACTTATACTAACTGAAAGATGCTGGGATTAATAAGATATACAAATATTGAAACTATAAAAATGTAATATAAAATATAAAAATAATAAAATGGAATTTAATACAAGTATATTCTACTAAATTATTTTATTTTTATATAGAGTACTGAATAATATTTAATTTGAGCTAGATTAACCTCTGGATATAGCATGAGCTCATATTATTACATTGCAAACTCATCATTGTACTATATTATACAAGAATAATAATCGGACTAACTTCACGCTATCGTGCATTTAGATGTTATTACATGAACTGGTAATATCATCTGTCTAATAAATATATCGTTATTTCAACACTAATAATTAACATATAATGTGTCTAATGTTATCTGTATATATCCATTTAATTATTCTATAAACTTTAACGCTTCAGAACATGTCCGGTAGTGGAGTTTATATATTTATTTGAATTCCAAATAGCATTTATTTGGAAGTATTAACGTTATTTGTGTTCTAGCTTCACTCAGATGAGAAGTATTCTCCGATGTTTAATAAAAGTATTATTTACAGTGCTCCAGTATTCTTCTGGAAGCATTCTTGGGGTTGTGAAAGAATGTTGCAAGAGGAAATTCATACAAAGCACTTTTACCTATATGAAATAAGACACAACCTCTATACAAACATGAATGAAATAGGTACTAGATAAATGTATTAAACATTTTTAAGCATAATTCTTCACACAAACCCCCCCCCCCCACCCCCCCCCCCCCCCACCCCCCCCCCCCCCCACCCCCCCCCCCCCCCACCCCCCCCCCCCCCCACCCCCCCCCCCCCCCACCCCCCCAGCCATACTCTATGGTAATCTTGTACAAAGCCCTAGTCCGCCCTATTCTTGAGTATTGGGTCTATTATCTGGTCGCCTTATCAACTCAACCATGTACACAGTCTAAACAACGTACAGAAACGCTTTGTCAGGATGCTTGGCTGCCGGCTTTGCTGGACCTATTTTGGCACTCTCCCATTGCTGAGATTGAAAACCAATTTGCTCTCCGTCCACTGGATTCGAGGCGTCAAATCACTGACTTGGTTACGTTATACAAGCTAGTAAATGGATTGATTGACTGCCCGGTTCTACTCAGCAGTGTTGATCTCTCTGTCTCAAGAGGAACCCGTTCCAGAACGATATTTCAAAGACGCCATCGTTCGACTTATTACTCCTACCACAGCGGCCTCTCTAGACTCCTGAGAACTGGAAGTGATATTGCTACTCATGTAAACTTTTTTAATGAATCTGTTGTGTCTTTTAAATGTAAGGTAGCTTCCATTATTTGATATGTAATTTGGCTAGCCAGCTAGCCTATAGGTACTAATGTCAGTCTTGTTATTTATTTTCCTAGTTTAATTCAATATTGTTTTGTTACCATTCGTTAAGTAATGTATCTATTTGTTTCATATTTTGTTATTGTTGTGTAGTATTTATTAATCCTAGTCATATTCTTGTTACTGTTGTACTTATATATAAAAACTAAAACACTAAGTTACTCTGTACTATTCTATTTGTATAAATGATGTGTACCGTTGAAATAAATAAATAAATAAGAGAATACTTTCTCAACTCACTTTAAAAACTTTGTTTAAAAAAGGTTAATTAAAATGCAAACCACTAACAATTAAACCACAAAACTAGACTGAAACCCCAAGAAGCGCGTGTCAGAGGTTTATATACCGACCCCTCCACCTAACCCAGCTAACTAAAACTGACTCCTTTGACTATTAATATTGCAGTAATTTCAAATTAAATTGGACTTAAAATAACAGTTCTTGTACTTTTAGATATTTAGATTTAATTTCCAAAAACTTACAAAACCACCTTTGTTGTAAATGTCTTCTAAAGAAAAGGTTTTCTTTTTCTAAATAAATATAATTATAGTTAACTTTTTGTAAAAAATAATTCGAACTAAAACTTTAACTCTCTTATAAAACTCAAATAAAATAACGTTTATAATTTAACACAAAATAAGATGTCCTTTACCCTATTATAAACGAGGCCAACTAAAGTTCCTGAACAACTCTTCTTAACACTTGTGTCACAGCCTGTTACTGTTCAAATAATAGTAACAGGACGTATAAATATAACGTATAAATATAACGTTCAATGTAATTTAACTATGTTTCTCCCAAAAATATGTACTCAAAACTGTATTATTTTGTCAAGATTATTCTGACAGTTGAGTGCTAAAGTCATTACAAGTAACTTTTAAACAATTTTCGATTGAAGACTTTACTTTAAAAAATACTTGCAACGACATGTACTCTTTAGAAACCTTGCGTTATTTAAGTGAATTCAAATATGCTTCTTTCCCTTTTGTTTCAAAATGATTCAATAACCTCTTTAAAAGAATGCTAACATTAGTTGACAACAAAACCCCATCTGAAAATCAATTATAATTCGACTATAAAGGAGTTACTTACGCGAAATCCCGGACAGACTGGTAGGGTAAAATTAAAATGCAAACCACTAACAATTAACCAACAAAACTAGACTGAAACCCCAAGAAGCGCGTGTCAGAGGTTTATATACCGACCCCTCCACCTAACCAGCTAACTAAAACTGACTCCTTTGATTGTTGTCCTCCGACTATCCAATCACAGGATCAGAAAGAACAAAATTCAACTCTCTTTGTAAACCCGTTAACAAAATAGAATACAAGAAAACCCGGTTGTCTTACCGTACCATTCCTACATAGGTGGGCCCTTCCTTTAGAAAACTACATAATTTAATTTACGTGGTACATGAAAATTAACTAATAATATTCTAAAATATTTTTCGAATTTAGTTTCTTCCTATCAATATTTAATAAATAAATTTTAAATTGCCTATGTAGCAAATGCTACCATATATGCATATATTTGATTGCTTATTATATAACAAATTTAATGTTGAATTAATTTTTGAAGAATGGAATGTATCTGATCGAACACATTTTTTATTTTATTTTCTAATAAGAAAGCAAGATATAGGTGAATTTAATTGTACCCGTATATAGTACTTTATTGTACCAAATAATGTAATTGCTTTAATCAGTTTATAAATCGAAATGCATAATTGACTACAATAGGTTTAATTAATAATATACGGTCTCAATAATACCCAATGAAACAATCTGTTATAAAGTATATTTTGCAGACATTATTGTATGCTTATGTTCTAACTATATTTTTAATTAGTGATTGCTTAGTAGATTAATTAATTTGGTTTTTACTCAATTAGAAATATTAAAATACGTAAATGAGTGATTTTCATATAATTGAACACAATAACTAATTAAATTTGATTTTTTTAAACGTATAAATTAAAAAGCTAATCCAAAAACGTAAAGTATGCACATCACTAAGACACCCATCAGTGTAACTAAGAGAACTCGAAGTAAATTGACAGTAAGCGTCTATGAACGTTTAATGGAATCGTAGTACACCAATAGTCCACTATATAAACATAGTGATGTATAAGTAACATAATAAAGTATTATGTATGACATTTAATTATCACGTCACAGATACCGTGGCCACCATTTCCGGTTCGTGAACCCTCCAGCAATAATCTCATCCTTCACCATTCCTCCTCCACAGACAGTCGTATCAACGAGAAGAGTGTCTATGGTGAATCGTTCTATAGTCCACATAACTATAGCTAAATGGAACCGCTATTTTCTGGACGTCACAAGTAAAGTTGTCCACCATCCACAGTACATTTAAGTTGTTCCCCGAGATCTGGACGATGGCGACTAGTGCTAGTACTCTTAGTCCATTATCATTTTGCACAGGATTAGCCTACAAGAGAATATATATCTCTGTGTTGGAAGTACCACTAGCCTAAAAGGCACAAAGCACAAAGACAGATGTATTCTATTAACTAAAAGTATGGCATTTGGATTTTATTGGCTAGTTGTCATCAATTGTATTTTCACATCCAGTACAGTGTCGAGTTTGAGGACATTGACCCATGGGTAATGGTGGTGATGATGATGCTGCTATTTTTTAGGTATTGGATCACTGCATAGTAGGGATGGTTTCGTAAGATCGACCAGTGATGGTGAAGATGCAGAAGTAGATGGGAACTATTACTTTTGTTGATAAACGATTAATATCTAAAAATATTTCAAACCTACCTGTCAAAACAAACACGCGCGCGCGCGCACGCACACTACCATTATAACGGTCGCTTCCTCCGTTTAAGCCTTATTCTGTCCGTCCTCATGGACCACTGGCCTGTGCGAGGATCGTATCAAACAGAATAAGGGGGATAGTCAATTCAGTACAAGGTCGATGGTACTGATAAAAAGTACAAGGGTCACAGACAGGGTTCAAACCTGCGCTATCTCTAACTCAGACTCAAAGTCCAACGTCTTAGAACACTCGGCCATCGTGACTCCCAATCAATTGTTGTATTATCAATCGAGGAAACAAGCATTATTTTGAAAATTAAGATCGGGACAAAGTATCAACCTTTCAAAAATCTTAAAATATTATAACAGTTGCTACCAAAACATAACACCACCATCATTATTATTTATATAAAAAATGTATCCTTTATAAAATCACAAAACAATCAGTTCTGCACTAACCTCCAAAGATTCCGTATTATTGTCACCTTCCTGCTCATAGAAATCTTAAGAACACAGGCTTTTATAGCTAAGAAAATAACATAAGCAATGTCACAGACTGCATAATTACAAATTCGACTGACTTGTGTGCACTGTGACAACTCTCTTCTATACTAATTGTAGCGGGAAGTGAAGACAGGTGTACAACTAAAGCACAATGTTCACCACTCCACCACATTTGTTATAAGGTCTACTACATTACAGAGAACATTAAACCCTCCATACATATACGGACAGTCCGTTCAATCTAGCACACTTATTCTATTTTAAGGCTACAATCACGTAACGTGGTTTCTCCAGTTGAGAAGATGTTTTTATAGTCCGTGATTGACATTCATTTTGTGTCAGTACATCTAAACGGTATGTGTATAGAGATATCACTGCCCTAATAGAGGTGTTACTATTCTTAGACTTCTTTATGGGTGAGTATTGGGACCCGGTTCAGTAATTTAGTAACTAATGTTACCTATGAAACCCTTATCGTGTATGTAGACGTAAACGTTGTTTTTAAAAAATTATACGAATAATCAAACATCACGGTTTTGGTCATGCATTTGGGAATAATGTATCAAATAAACAAAATATTTCTTGTAAATGGTATGCATTTAAAATACTACTATCCCATTCTTGTTGTTTATATTAGTATTAGAAAAGTACTCATAGATTGTATATACAATAAACCGTTTGAAAAGTTGATATTAACTTATTTAATGACTAAAACCATACTGGCCATAACAAAAGTTATTTGTGTATTAAAATACGGTCGAGCTACAAAGTTTTAAAGTTAATTTATTTTAACCTTTCTGAATTATTTTTTATCTTACAGTGTTCGCTTTCTTCTAAAAGAACCATATGACAAAACTATATATAATTTCAATAAATATTGAATCACAAAAAGGACTTGCTCCGCCGAGACTCGAACCCGGATCTCTCACTTGCCGGGTGAATGTGCTACCATTACACCACAGAGCCCTTACTTTTTACGATTCAATTATATTATTGTATTTGGCCGTATCTGTCACATATGCGTTTAAATAACCAAATTAACATATGATCGGAAGACCAAATACCTGTCAAATGACTTTTTTTTTAATTTACTAAATTTGTATAATTGGCAATAGCCTATCTTAATTTTATTTTATTTATATATATTTGGGTATATATATATATATTATATATATATATATATATATATATATATATACCCAATGAAACAATCTGTTATAAAGTATTTTCTAGATTTTTGCAGACATTATTGTATGCTTATTTCCTAACTATATTTGTGATTCCTTCTTAATTAGATATATATATATATATATATATATATATATATATATATATATATATATATATATATATATATAAAGAACTACTCTTTTTATTATTAAAACCACGTTTGCCATTACTTAATTAAATTGTTTCACATTATGTTATGTGTACAAAACATACAAGGCATTATGATAATGTATTGCAATATTTAAGGAACCTGTATTATTTGTTATCTTAACGTATTCACTTTTGCCTTACGAGGATTGTGTAATACATTCGATAAAGTTTTAACGATTCACTACTGTTAACATAAATTACCCGACATTTCATATTCCATTTACATATTTATAACGCATAATAACGTACATGATGGGATTCTAAAGTGTTCATTCCCCAGTACTTGCGATTGCTTGATGTAAATTTAATCTGCCATGTGGCTTAGAATTGTTTCAAATTGTTTCTTTCAATTTTCTTGTTATTAAGTTACAAAACTTAAATGAGAAACACTATGGCCACATGAATAAAACTATAAGTATATTGAACATTAAACAAAAGCATAGCTTACAGTTTTGGAGTATAAGGTGATTTGACGAAGCCTTGTGCACATTTAATATTAATAATGGAAAGTTAAAAACTTTCGGTTATAATTTTAGGAGTGTACTGTGTAATGAAATAGAGCAATGATTGAAATCAATCACGGCTTTTTTGGATTGTTTTATTATAGTACTTCCCCCAATCAGTAATTCCTATACTTATTCTTTCGGTCAATAAACGATGATCGCCTTTAGAAATACTCTCAGTGCCTGAGCATAATAATACGCATAAAGAGGCTTATTAAAAATATAGATTTTTGGATCAGATCTAGGGGTTTTAACTAATTATGTCTAGTATTAAGTAGGCTACGCTTTATAATAAATTGTTTTGATTTTACTTGTTGTCTTTTTGAACAGCTGAATTTAATGCCTTCACAATACTGATTTTTACTAACTATTATTATATATATGTTTCACTATTGTTTATGACCATTCATAGTACAAGGAGTAATTTAACCACGATAAGTAGAAAGCGTAATACTTTAAATGTAAATTATATTTATTTAAAGATTTTTGTCTAATCTTAAACTATATTTACATGTTACATCTTAGGAAACCAAATAAAAGATTTGCTATTTGGAGTCAATCAAATAATTAAATGTTCATAGGGCCACCATACTTATACGTTGCTCGACAGATTTATCAAGTGGCCTCCGAGGAAAACCAAAGAATTTCCACCGTACATATACAGAAAACGTCATGTTACTAGACATAATTATATTATATAAATTTCAGTTTAATATAAATTCTTTAAGCTACACAGTACACACGGAATTTAAACGTTTAAAGTTGTGAAAATAACACTGTCGGTTTACTGTCACCAATATTGTATTAGCATTGAATTTGGTAAGAAAATACATGATTCAGCAAAACCATTTTTCTAGACAGTAGTAAATACGTTTCATCTTCAATATTTTTGTAAATAATTTTTAGAAATAGCAACTATTTCAAAATTTTATCCATATATAAAGAGATATAATAATGAATAAGACATTTTAATAAATAAGACGCCATGCAAATTTTGTACTGGGTACCACAACCCCTCCTATTTTACATGGTATTGCCATGAGCAGTATTGCTCCTAGCTCGATATAGTGATCTATGTTATTCTCTCAGATCTCAGTTAACCATCAGACGACAGTTACAATCAAGGCAGTCTGTACTGAGGTTGTAATAAGGAACTTGATAATAAACCAATATGTTCCTTTGGGGCAAGAGTAAACTTTCAATCTTGGTTAGTTTGCTGATACTAATACCAAAGTTATCTGAGCTTGTATCGTTACCAAAGACATGACTAAGAGTCTGACAGCCATCTACTTGTCTTTATTAGCGAGTTTCAGTATTAGTACGTAATAATAAGTTACTGTAGCAGTCGTGCTACTCGAGAGTTTCACTCCTGTTACAGGAGCGTGTTCTCCTACTGATTAACTACGGTTAACAAAACATAACAAAGAGTGTTACAACCGTCTACTTGTTCCTAATAATGACTTCCTGTGGCAGTCGTGCTACCTGGGAGTTTCACTCCTGTTACAGGAGCGTGTTATCCTGCTGATTAACCACAGTAACAAAACATGACTAAGAGTGTTACAACCGTCTACTTGTTCCTAATAATGACTTCCTGTGGCAGTCGTGCTACTCAAGAGTTTCACACTCATGTTACAGGAGCGTGTTCTGCTGCTAATTAACCACAGTTAACAAAACATGACTAAGAGTGTTACAAACTTCTACTTGTTCCTAATAATGAGTTACTGTGGCAGTCGTGCTACTCAAGAGTTTCACACTCATGTTACAGGAGCGTGTTCTGCTGCTAATTAACCACTGTTAACAAAACATAACTAAGAGTGTTACAACTGTCTACATTTTCCTAATAATGAGTTACTGTGGCATTCGTGCTACCTGGGAGTTTCACTCCTGTTACAGGAGCGTGTTATCCTGCTGATTAACCACAGCAACAAAACATAACTAAGAGTGTTACAACTGTCTACTTGTTCATAATAATGAGTTACTGTGGCAGTCGTGCTACCTGGGAGTTTTACTCCTGTTACAGGAGCGTGTTCTGCTGCTAATTAACCACAGTTAACAAAACATGACTAAGAGTGTTACAAACTTCTACCTGTTACTAATAATGAGTTACTGTGGCAGTCGTGCTACCTGGGAGTTTCACTCCTGTTACAAGAGCGTGTTCTGCTGCTGATTAACCACAGTAACAAAACATGACTAAGAGTGTTACAAACTTTTACTTGTTCCTAATAATGAGTTACTGTGGCAGTCGTGCTACTCAGGAGTTTCACACTCCTGTTACAGGAGCGTGTTCTGCTGCTAATTAACCACAGTTAAAAAAACATGACTAAGAGTGTTACAAACTGTCTACGTTTTACTAATAATGAGTTACTGTGGCATTCGTGCTACCTGGGAGTTTCACTCCTGTTACAGGAGCGTGTTATCCTGCTGATTAACCACAGCAACAAAACATAACTAAGAGTGTTACAACTGTCTACTTGTTCCTAATAATGAGTTACTGTAGCAATTGCCCTACTCAGGAGTTTCACACTCCTGTTAGAGGAACGTGTTATCCTGCTGATTAACCACAGTTAACAAAACATAAATAAGAGTGTTACAACCGTCTACTTGTTCTTATGAATGAGTTTCTGTAGCAGTTGTGTTACTTGGAATTTCCTTCTATTACAAGTGTGTGTTATGGTGCTGAATATTCATAGTTAAAAAGACATTAGTGTGGCAGCCGACTTATTTGTTTTAATAACGAGAGAGAGAGAGATAGAGAGATAGTGTGTGTGTGTGTGTGTGTGTGTGTGTGTGTGTGTGTGTGTGTGTGTGTGTGTGTGTGCGTGTGTGTGTGTGTGTGTTTGTGTGGTCTTATGCAATAAAATACGAGCTTGTCAACAATTTAACTGCTGTAATATTCATTCGTATTCAACCAACTCTACACATTCCAAATATATACGCAAAATTGTACACTTTTACTATATAAACCCAAATCAAATATGTTTGCACTGGTTATTTATCAGTTAAGGTGCATTAGATCCCAAAACAAAAAGTATTTTAGTAATCTGGGGCCATTCACGATAATATTATTTTATCTCCTGATATTTCCAGATAGCGGCCATACACAGTTGTATTCAATATTGTGGGACCAAAAAAGGTAGGTATACTTAGTTAACGGAACATTGTGTGAACATGAAAAGTTCTGTATATCTTAATAGATTCCTAACATGGTGAGCTATACATGGTACAAATACAGTATTTACGCATAGATTGAATGATTTTTATCCTGTCTTAACTAATAAAACTGTCCAAGATGGTGGTCGTTTACATTTGGACCAAATTATTATCTTTAGTAATATAAATCAAAATCTACATTTTCCTTCAAGCAATTTCGAGCACCATTTATTCCTACTTCTCTTATTATAACTCTTAATACTCGATATGGTGGCCGTTTAAAGATATAAAAACATAATATTTACGGGAATTTCTTAAAATATACAATTAGCGCCTTAACACTACGTTTATCCTATGTAACTATAATATCTAAAGCTAAAACTTGTTTACTCTGAAAAAGAAGCCCTTTTATAGTTTAAAATTAATTGGATTTAAATTTAACAAAAACATAGACATTTACGTAATATCTAAGGGTTTCAATAAAAATGCATTTAAACCCCACTTTACATAAAAATAGACCATGATTTGTTAAATTCCTTTGCGAAGAAAGTAAATCTTAAAAAAATTGAAGTTAAACCTTAAAAATAAGAAACATTGGCTTTTTTACATTTGGAATAAACTGCATTAAAGTTGTAAATTCAAAACTTTTGTAGAATCGACCAAACTAAACGAATTATTATAAAACCTGTTTACCCAACACTGAGTATTCATCCAGTTTCATGTTATGAGTTGAGGAATTGTTGACGTAAACATGGTAGGTTTTAAACAGGAATTGGAAGCGTCCCTTGTCAATGTCCGATGTCATCTTGAGTCTCTCGGTTAATTATCGGATTTCTGTCAGTAATCAAAACGTTCTGCGTAGTAGCTCTGCTTGACCACCACGATTACTTTGGGCATCAGCTTTTGTGACACGAAGTTTTAAGTGGTAATCACTTTAATACAATTTTACATAGATTTCTAAAGTTGTTTATCACGTGAAAATTCCAGTTATTAGACTTATTATAGGAATAGTTGGCCACTATGCATAACTTAATGTGATAATGGCACACCTGCGGATATCCTTTGAAGCAAATTCTTTCTTTCAGCAAATTAAAAGATTAACGTATTTTCTCTGGAACTTCTTCAAACTAAATTTAAATGTTCTTACAAATCTATGCTGTTTTCCTCATCCTTGAAAACGGCAAGGGAAAATAAAAATCATCTCTAAACATAAAACAATTTACAGTACTTATGTACCCGGTGCTACGTATTAAGCTAAAAGTAAAGGTTTGGATATTTCTAGTTTGTCGTATATGTATGTAAAGAATTGATAACCGATAATTGAGAAAAAAAAATCGCTACCAAAGAGGTCATTTTGTAAACGCGAATAATGGCGTTTGGACGACCTTTGACGCTATGACCAGGATGTGTACCTGACTAAGTGAATCTCTTGCAAAACATAATATATTTGGTATTCTTTTGAGACATTTTTAAGTGACTAAGTTTAATAATTACATAAAATTCTATAGTAATTCATTATATATGTTACAAAAAACAAGTATAGAGCTGCAGGTTTGTTACAAATATAGTTTCTCTGTGTATAGAGACCTAACTTAATGTTGCGTGAAGGTATATTATTCTAATCTTTGAGAAATGGTGTTTTAAATTTGAGTTCACTATGTGGATCTATACACATTGAACTAAGGAGTAAATAATGAGGTATCTCTACACCCACTTCCACTAACTCATCTTGCAATTTTGTCTTAATGAGATGGGTAGAATACTAATAAGGGAAGTCTGAGTAAAAATTTTCAGGCAACTGATCAAACACTCAAAGCCATTGAGAGAGTCAAGATATTTTTTAAACCAACGTTTTTTGCAACAGAAGTTGTGTCTTTTTTGTTTAAAAAGAAATACAGAACACAGGAAATACCATACTTGTATAACATTCCAGCAGAGATCTTTGTCCTCCTCTATAATCTCTGATACCGTGTGGAACAGGCTTAGATAATAAACTATTTGTACGAAATTCTAAATATTTCCTAATGTAAGATACGGGCCACGCAGAAGTTGTGGGTAACAATTAAGATAGCCTGTTAACCAGCAAATGTGCTGTTACCTCTTACACATATCTAATATAAGCATAGCCGGGGTGCGGGTCGAGCAATACGTTTCTGATTTATTTCTTTATTACGACGTGTGAAAAATTTTACATAATATCATACAGCATTTGGTAATCAAAACAAGAAATAACAACATTTATTAGAAAATACTACTTTTTACACAACTGAATAAGGTAATTGTAATAAATAATGAAATGCAAAACCATATTTTTAGAGAATCAAATTTGAAGTATTGTTAAGAAAAGTTATCATCAATAAAAATAAAGTGTAACAATAATAGATTATGAAGCCGGCAACTCAACATATAAAAAAAGGAAATTCCAGAGAGAAAGAAGACAGCTAACCACATTCACAAGATTTTTAAAAAACCTAAAAACTACTTGGAACTATAACCGGATAAAGTAATAAGTAAAACTCAATAAAGTACTGGCGACTTCCTTAAGGGGAATCACTACCTCAGTAATTAACTAACGTAAGAAAACCTGGCTTGAGAGAAGATTATGCTATAGAACAATGTTGTTATTCAATATCATGTTCATTTGCGTTGATGGTGACTGATTTCATGAGGTTCTTAATGATTTTTTTTAAGATGTAAATTCTGGTATTATTTGATCTATTTAAAGGGTTTAAAATACGAGTATGGCGTTTATAAAGACACTATTCCAAATAAAGTTCTTATTATTAATACTTTATTACAAGAGCTTACTGTGATTAATTAACGGATGTGTAACAGAACATACAAAGAGTTTAACGTTAATTTACCGTTGAAATTACGTGAGTAATAGTCGATGAGTAATCCAAATCAATAGTTACGGTGATGCTCGAAGTGAGCCCAGCATAGCAATATCAGAGTTCCGATGACATTGGATTTCTTCAGACCGCATCAGTCTGAGCTCAGCACAAACTAACATTTTTCAATCGCTAAACAAATTACTTTATATGTTCTCCGACATATCTTGCAACATAATAATTCTGAGATTTGTTCCTTAAATTTGGGTTTACAGTAGTGTTCAAATAATAAAAGTCTACGTATCTAGTCTCTATAAAAATAATGTATGGGTAGATATAATTAGGCTACATGTGTTAATGTTTGAATCTCTAATAGCCTTATTAAGTTTGTTTGTTCTGCCGTTTTCTCGTTGCCATCATGGTCATCTATATAATCAATGTAAAAATATTTCCTTACCCTCATCCAAATCCCAGTGAGTGACATACACTATTATCGAACTCAGTGTTATACTATAGAGATGAGAAATCGTCCACAAGACAGACAGGTAGACGGACAAACAAACAAACTGACAGAACGAATTTTAACCAGCCCTGAAAAGCTCTTCCAGTAAATTCGAATTGTTATTATTGAATCTCGCTTTAGTAATGGACTATAGCTATTTCTCTATAAATGTGTTACAGACTATAAAATATAATATGACCAGTGTATCATCCAGTGGTATATTCTCCATAACTATAAATCTTTGCTAACCATCGGCAACAGACCTTTGCTTTAAAAGAACCCGTGGACTAGATATGTATTTTACTGAAGAGGCACAATAATTAGACTTTTGCTGATACGGATAATATAGATAATATAGTCCATATCATATCAGGATAGTGTTGTACAAAATCAATAAAAATACTATTTTTTACATAAATTAGTATAAAAATGTTAACGTAAAACATTTGCTAAACTTTGACTGGTATGTTAATGGAAATTTATAACAGTAATAATTTAATATACTAGGTCTTACTCACGCCTTCACAACACAATATTTAATTCGAAGTCATAGCTTACATAGTAAACCCACTTATGGTGTCATATAATGGAGCCCTATGGTATTTTTTAAACTTAACAAGGCACACATCAAGCACTTACTATTTCGGTTTTAATGGTTAGGAAGGTTAGAATTCAAAGAAAATATTGGAAAACCAAGACTGATTCTCATATTATGTTTTGCACGTTTAAGATCATATATACTTCTAATGACTTATATTTCCGGCGCCACAGCAGAGTTTACCTTGTTTTCTCGATCACGAAAATGTACACATAGGTCTTGGAAACTTTCTGCTCAAAATAATTCCAGTCTAATGTAGTTTACCTTGTAGCCCCGATGAAAAAATACTTATATCGGTTGAGAAGTATATTTCGGCCAAAAAGCGTATACTTCCGGCTCTTGTTATCTACTTCCGGTCTAAGATATTTTGAGTACCATATCTGAGTTTTTCATGTCTCTTTGAAGAATATACTATATACGTACAAATGAGAAGCCAACTACGGTCAAACAGTATTTACTTTCGATATAAAGGGAAATCCTTACTAAGTGTAGTAAGATTTAAAAATAACCATTTATTGCATGCCTTCTAAAAGCGTTGATGTTTCTCGGACTGTAGTCTGTAAAAGAATAGCTCGATCAGACATGATCCGTATTCATTTCCCTTTTTTTCCTTAAGACACTGTAAAAATGTCATATGACATTATCAAGGAAATCAACCAGTTTCGAGTACTCTATGTTCAAAAATTTACATATTCGTTCAATAAGGTTGAATTTCTAACCTTAATAGTTTAAAATATTATTCCTACTGAAGTTATACTTATTCAAAAACTAATATTTTATTTATTGTAGTATTTGTAATCGCCATCTTCATTATACTACTGTTCAAACACTGTATATTTATTAACCAGTTTCGAGTACTCTATGTGCAAAAATTTACATATTCGTTCAATAAGGTTGAATTTCTAACCGAGTTTAAATAGTATTCCTACTGAATTTATGATTATTTATAAACTAATATTTTATTTATAATAGTATTTGTAATTGCTATCTCCATTATACTACTGATCAAACACTGTATATTTATATTCAGTTTCATTATATATTTAAACAAATGTTTCAGCCTCTTTGATGAACTTCATCTGAAAGTGTCAGCAGCTGTTAAAATATAAGTCAAATACATTGTTAAATGAATAATTAAAATGTTAAATAAAAGTTAAATTCGGATTGTTAAAACAAAAATATTGTATTTTTTTAATGTTAATTGGTCAGGAAAACTTTTCCGATCTATTTCTTCATATACATCTTCCGCATATATCAAAGAATTATAAAACTAATCAGCCGATTTGTAAAGTCGTTCTTGATATTAACATTTAGGGACACATTTAGCGATTTTTTTATCCAGCAGCTACTTGTGGAAACTGGATGAACAGATGTGGAAAAAGAATGTTCGATTAGGTTTGCCGGTGACTGCAGACCTATTGTTATCAGTACTCTGTAGTTCAGTTTTAATAACTAGTGTTTAGATTTTATCAAGGGCATGTTTTATAGTTAGTTTGCATGGAATAGACACACAACACAGCTGTTGTGGTTCCTGGCATATGCGTGTCACAACGCTCTGGTATGTTTGGCTTACTTTAACCTACATTGTAGTCATGCATTAGTTTAGTATTTTACCCGAAAAATAGATTAGCTTGCAGATACCTAAACATAGTTTTACTGATTTTATTATATGAATAAACGATGGCAAATGTCCGGAAATTCCTATTTTCGTAAAATTCTAATACTGTAATAAAAATAACATCTTAATAAATGTTGCAATTTCAAAACAACTTATTTTTACTTGGCAATATACATGTAAAAGAATAAATATGCAGAAAACAGGAACCTGATTGAAGAGCTAAGGTTTAAAAGGGCTGAAATCGCGGAATAAGAGATAACTTTTTCCGGAGTGAGTTGGCAGTTCAGCCCTGCCTCCTCAGCGCTCTGTTATCCCAGTGCAATAACCTATACAGACGTAGCTCAGAACAGATTTATCAGTTGATGTTTTTGAAAACTGTTGCATTTTCACTTATTTGTCTTCGGTAAATCCCCCACCTCTGTTTTAAATAAATTATTGTTCTTTGATGAATGAAAAATAACCTATAATAATAGTTTATTGACTTTTTAAAATTATTAGGATGAATGCAGAAAAAGTTCGAATTTTCTTATACTGGTTATGGTAATAAAATAAACATATATAAACGACCAAAATAATAATTTAAAATTGCCACGATTAATCCAAAGCGCATGAAAGTCTTCTCTTCTTCAATAAGTCAATCCATAACTGTAACTAACTACTCGTATAATCAATTGTTTTTGTTTTTGTATGTAAGTAATTAAAATTGATCGACGGAAAAATCTTTTAGACAGTCAGAATGTTTAAAGTGGAAATACTGGTTTCAATCCCCATAACAAGTATTGAAAGCAATTGATTTTTCTTACGTGACTTATTTTAAATGTTGTTTAAGACCTACTTTAGGTACATATCAATCGAAGATGTAATTTTAATTTCTTTTTGCGGGATTTTGAGTTTAATCCTGTAATTTGCCAAAAATATTTCAAAATTGTAGTTTGGAATGCAAGAACCAATTACAGTACGTGGTATAGCGAAACAATATAGTTTTTCTTATAATTGACAGAGTAGTTTTTCTTAAGGAAAACAATTTATCTTTAACCACTTAGGTTAGTTTTACTTAGGTCTAAATTATAGGATACCGAAAAGTTTAATGTTATGAAACGACAATTCTTTTCTCAATATTTTTACTTGCTCGATAAACTTAAAATGGCCATTAGATAAATAAATGATAGTTAATATCAGGAATACGAGCTTTGCTCGGTATTTTTTCTGGTAAATCGTGTTTTGGGATTCATTTTATGATATACTTGTCCGCAAATGATAAAACTATTAACGCCATGGCTATTTATTGTTCTATCATATTCTTCATTAAATGATGCTAGAGCAAAAGATGCGTCTATTTATTTTTTATGTAACTCTTCCGAATATGGGTGATGGTTAAAAAAATGACGTACTAATTTATTTGAAAATTGCTGTTGCTTCACTAAAATTCATCCATGCAAACAACAGTCACAAGAAGAATTACTATCTATGTGATTAGAAAACCGTTACTCAGAGAAATGCAATGCACCACAATGGATAGGCCTACACAAAGTTTCAAATGGTCCTAAGGCATGATATTACACAGCTGTATTAAAGCCTTACGACGTCTTCCATCTCGACGTCTATGTTCTTCTAATTGGTATTCTCATTGCTCGTCATTTTCAGTAGCTACACGCTGCCACAAATCTTGAATACGTCGAAAAATCTAAATCACGAGACCTCTCTGCTCGTATAATGTTAGTTAAGGTCTGCAGGCATTTGCTTTAGCAGTACGTGTGGGACAAAGTACAGGGCGTTTCAAAAAGGACTTTACAACTTTTAAAATTAATATAAATGTTATTAAACAAGGTACAGAGCTGCCTTTGGTGTTATTTTTAATGAACACCTTCAAGTTATTTTACCTTAAACTAAAGATGTTCTATGTGGCTTCCGTTGTTTATTCTGCAGACATCCCATCAGTAGTCGATTTCTTCCCAGACTCGCACTAGCATTTCAGGTGTAACTTGCTCAACAGCAGCGTAAATTCTTGCTCTAAGTTCAGGTAGAGTGGCCGGCAAAGGAGGTACGTACACCTTAGCTTTTATGAAACCTCAGAAGAAAAAATCTACTTGTGTCAGGTCTGTGGAACGGGGGGGGGCCATGCAATGGGCGCATCACGGCCAATCCATTGACCTGGGAAGCGGTCATTTAGAAAATCCCGGACGTCAGTCAGATAATTTTATGGTGGTGCGCCATCTTGCATAAAGAAAACATTTCGTTCTCGGTCATCCTCATCGATCTGTGGTATTAAAAATTGTTGCAACATATCAAGGTACACTATCCCATTGATGGTTCTCTCTTGGGAAAAAAGGGGCCGTACAGTTTCCTCTTGCTCGACGCACAAAAAACGTTCACTTTAGGGCTATCACGAACATGTTATTTTCATGTGGATTTTCGCTGCCCGAAATCCTACAGTTATGTGTGTTTACCTTGCCACTTACGTGAAAAGTGGACTCGTCAGAAAAGATTATGTTGTCCAAGAAATGCTCATCATCATCCACTCGATTTAACATATCCACACAGAAGTTCCTACGGGCAATCTTATCAGTGTCTTTAATTGCTTGTAAAAGCGAATATCGGTATGGTTTCAAGTGCAAACGTTTTCTTAACACACGCTAAACCGTCGTATGTGGTACTTGCAGCTCACGAGATGCAAGCCGGGTCGATTTCGTAGGGCTATTTACAAAACATTGTCTCACTTGCTCAACGACTTCGTTAGATGTGCTTGGACGACCTGAGGATTTTTTATGTTTCATTGAGCACGATGTGTCTACAAAACAACTACTGTATGCCACTCATAAATTGTAGGCCTACTAGGAGGATCTTTAGCGTACTTGGTACGGAAATTACACTGAACTGTTGTCGCAGACTTCGATTCTTCAAAACAAAACACACAACTAGCACGCTCCGGTTCAGTGAAGCCAGCCATGTTCAACGTAACTGTCACTAGCGCTTGTGCAGCGCCATTAGGCACTAACGGACTACGCGAGTCAAAACTTGAACTGTTTTCCATTAAAACAACACCAACACCAGCTCTGTACCTTGTTTAATAAATTTTATATGAATTTTCAAAGTTGTAAAGTCCTTTTTGAAACGCCCTGTGTAGGAAATACAAAAAATATTTAATTTTAAATGAAGTTAAATTATTCATCCACTTATATTGCAATCAACATTTCCTTTTGGTTTGAACCTTCGTTAATGTATACAAAAAAGTGTATTTTTACTCTTTGGCATTCTGATGAACTGATGAGGTATTCGACAATGTTTATTATTCAATTACAGTTATTTTTTCTGGTTCATATTATCATTAGAGTTTTTTCAAAGATCCAACCAAATAACCAATTACTATTCACTACTCTCGTTATGATACGTCATATGTACTCGTAATTTACTATAGAATGTAAACAACAAATAAAAAAATAAATATTGACTTTTAGTGCTTATTGGCACATTCGTCCTTGGTACTTAGAGTGCAATTCTTTTTGTGCATTAATTTTTTGTTAAATTAAATTGTATGTAAATAAACCTATACTAAGAATGAAATCATTGATTAAAATTAAATATTAGGTTTTTATCACTTTCAGACACAAGGAGAAATAATTTAGATGCATATATTTCTTTTTATTTGAAATTTATTTAGAGATAAGAACATTAAAAGGATTGTTAAAATGTAAATAAACACTTGAAAATTGAATAATAGTGACTGCCAATTTCCATCCATGTATGTACAAACTCGCAAATCGTTAAAGAGAAGAGCTCGTTTATTTCTTATTTGTACAAGCTCACCTCGCCTTTTGTGTGAAACTTGGCTAAGAAGCTGTTCCACCTTTTTCTTTACCAGGACTTTTTATGAAGCAAGTTTCCTCAAGCATTCTCAATGTGAGTGTTGTATTTTGATGTTGTGTAATGATAGATGAAACTTTACTTGTGATTTATTACAACGAATAATTTTGTAGAGATTATATAACTCAAGATATTCACTTACAATTCATATCTGCTGTAAAGAAGATGATCACTTGGACAATTTTGCGAATTTCATACTTGGAGAGTGAAAAACAAATACGCTCTTACGGCTCTTACGCGATAACAGTCCATCAACATACAATGACCTGCTGCGGTAACGTCTCAATACTGTGATCCTAAACATAAACACACCGATCCACTGATTTTAAGTTTCCTTTAATTTCTTCTCAAACAAAAACGTATGTAAAACTGAAAAAGAAATGAATGTAAATTTATAAAACGTTGTCAGGTTTTATTTGATTCACAGTCCCATTCCATGCTCCCAACTGTCGCCACACACGTGGGAATGCAATATAATTAGCGTAGTTACTGTGGCTTCTGTGTTTCTAGGTCACATTTGTACCAATATTAGTATGACAACATACTTGTTATACGTTATGTTCTGGAAAATCTTTGAATAATACGAACAACATGTATTTATAGTACATGAGTAATTCATACTTTGTAATTTTTTGTGTCTAGAATATTATCGATAGTTAGATATTCAATGGCTAAGCATTAGCAAAGCCTTTTTGAGGAGTTCAAAATTTCATTTTGGTCCGTCTCTTTCTCCGCACGATGCTGTATCGAGAAAAAATTAGTTTTAATAATACATTTATTACGATTAAAGTTTTGCATAAGGCGAATTTCTCTATGATGATGCATGTATAAAGTTTGCTAAATTTACCTAGGCGTTAGCGAAAATTTTACATCGGTCTTACGGGTTTGATAAAAATCAAAGCAGCAAATTTGTAAACGAGTAAAGGAGTAATTTAATATAAATCTAATATAGTAAAACGCATAATGTGGTTTCTTCTTAGAAATCATCGGTAGAGTGGTGTTAAAGTTTGCCGGGGCACTCATTTCTCGGTTGTATCGGTTTATGTGTGTATAGAAAAGAGATAAACTGATGATAGTGGACGTTCGACCAAGATTTTTGGCTGAACGTTAAAAAAGCCTATAATATCTCTTTAATATCTTTAAATTGTTTATAATGTATTAACCACTAAGAAATTAGGTACTGGGTATTGCTGGATATCCAGTTAAACAACAAAATCCCATGAATACAATTCACACCATACATAACAAACTTTATACTTTTATATTATGAACACTTTACTCTAATATTCAAAACGTAGCTGGTTAAGAAGTTGTATGACTACTTTATTCGAAGTATTCAATCTAAGGAATTTTCCTTCTTGAATCTGAAATCAATTTGTGTTTTTAAGGATTTTATGCGGTTTCCCAAGATATAATAAGGAAAAATATAAAACCAAAATTATGAAAATCTTTAGACTATTTAGTTTTAATTTTTTCTCATGTAAATGAAGGGAATATGATAGTAAAATAATAAGTGTGTATTCTTGTATATAATATAAAACTTAATAAAAGGGTAATTTCCTTTAGATATGAAAAAATAAAGAGATAATTACAATAAAGAAGAGATCATTGAATTAAAATAACGTCTTTATCAGGGATCCCAAACGTCTCTTCCCTCCCCTCTAATAAGAAGGGATATTATTTCCCTTCTTATTATTTCATAATAATGAAATGCTTAAATATTTTTAAATATTTCAATTGTAATTTTGATGTTATTTGTTTTTAACATAACTTGAGAACAATTGTATGGTATATAAAATTGCACCACTTTCTTCACTAAAATAATAGCTAGAGCTTAGATTAAGATCTATATCTAATACTCAAATAAAAACCTTAAAATAACAATTTATGACCACTTTACATAAAATTGAAACCTCTTAATAAAATAAAAGAAATTAATGTCAACTTAAAGCTCACTTTATAGTAAAACATGTTACAGCAAATTATTTATCTTTTTGGGTTATGTACGATGATTTCAAAATCAAGTAATCTGTGTCATGTAATTTATATCCTAAGGGTATAACATCAATCTCATAGACGGATATTTTACACTAAACCTAAAATATAGGATATCTGAGTTACGCAAACGTAGTTTAATTCGAAGTTGACTCTGTTCAGCTCATCCAATATCATATATCATCTAACAGCAGACAGCAGCAGAAGAAGTGATTGTATAATTAGCACACAATTATTTCGACTGCAAAAGCAAATGATGTTTGATAATGGTTAATGAAACCAATTTTAATCAGTTTAACAATACAATCATTTAAATTGGTTTCTATGAAAACAAACAGAATAATAAGGATAATAAGGTTCAACGATTAACTGTCTTCTCGGAACATCTTGGATTAAATATTCCGAAATACATTTTATGTTAGTTAATAGTGGTAAGCTTTTAAAGGTTTTCTCAGTAATTAAAATCCTAACATTCAAAAGATTATAATTAATCAGTTATATGAAATCTAAAATACTACTATACTTAACGTAACCACTAATTTTCAAACAATCGTGAATATAGTAAAGTATTATATACATGGAGACGAATATTTTAATATGAATTAACATATGATTACATACTATTGGTATAGATAAATTTTTATAAATATTATAATAAGACTTATCATTGGACATGCAAATTATTTCTAAAGAAGAATAGAAAATATCTCCTTTGTTAGAAGATCAAAATGTTATTGCTATTCTTTAACAACAATATGTTTTTATTACATTTAGTAACTGGTTCTTGCAAGAACGCCAAAAAATCATTCACTTATGTCATGATAAAATAAAAAATTCAGCACCAATCCCTTCTAGTTTTTGCTACAAACTTTTAAAAGTAAGCCATTAAACCAACTCAAATCCTTGGATTAATAAAAACAAACAAAAACAGCCATATGAAAATTCCTTTTTATTTCTGAGTCCAAGTTAATAAAGATTACCTATTGGACTTGGATAACAAGAGCGCTGAGGGGGTTGGGCCGAACTGGCATGTCTCTCTCTTTCTATTAAATTTATCTTGCACACTTTAAACGTTGTTTGAACCGGATTCTATAGGTACTGAATTTGGCATACCTATCAGTTTTTGTCGATATTAAAATATGAGTAACTATATTAAATCTGTCACCTTAAAGTAAATAATTATTAATTTAAAATGTTGTGATGATATATAAAATATACATACTGCGTTTATGTTACATATTTTATTAAAACTATACAAGTTACATCCTATAAGTTACTGGTAGAGTCTCTCGTCACAATTTTTGATTACAAAAATCTTTTCTTCCAAAAGAGATTTTGAGTTCTTCCGTGCCCCAAGAGGAGCCCACGTACCGATTTACAAGTTTCTAGAACCTTCTGTCTGGAGTTGTGAACATACAGACTGACACCGACACCATTTCTATAAGGCTTGTCTCTGGGCCTTAACAATTCCTAATGTCAACTAATAACCTTAACTATTTAACTATTATTGATCTACTTTAATGGAATTTATTACAGCACTGATATAATTATTGAAGGTTAAAATACTCATGTATTTCCTTTACACTTAGTATTACAATAAAGTTTCAATATGAAAAACTAAAATAGACATTATTGACATTTAAATATACCTATATTACATTTGGATTAAAATACATATATGCATCCTTACATTTTGTGGACTACTTAATGGAGGATTAAAGTGTTGAATTATGATAATATTTTAGCCCTCCAAAAATTCAAAAGTTTTTACTTTAAACGCATAGTAATCAAATCCTCAAAAGAGTATCTCATTGTTGTGTTAAAGAGTACAAAATAACACGAAGAATTAATTACAATCTTTTGTTTTATATTTGTAAAATTGAGTGTATAAATAGAACATATTGTATATACCGTAAGTGAAAAACTCAAATAGCTCGTAGGAAATAGTGCAACGAAATCAAGTAGAAGTGGTAGATATTCCAGTTCATTAGAAGTGACAAATTTCTAAGCAAATTGTGCCACAACGGTCTGAACTCTGCACATGATTATGTATTCCGAGTATTCAGCAAATGATTCCCTTGTGACTGAACGTCATGTTGACTGCAGTAGCCAATTACATTAATATAGTGGTTACTGTAACCAAGGTTAATTAATGTAACAACACAATGAATGAGATTGGTTATTATTAGTACTGTTAGATGGCATTACTGAACAGTTCATATACTAAATATATGCTGTCGTATCGATTTCAGCTTCCTATTTAGACTAGTGTTCAAGTCCCGGAGGAGGAAGTATATTTTGTGATTAAATGTTTATTGAAAATTAAATATAAAGCAACTGCTACGTATATAAATGTAAAGAGTCGGTATACAGATATTTTGACTTCCGATCATATGTTAATTATTCAACATATATACAGTTTTATATATATATATATATATATATATGTGTGTGTGTGTGTGTCTTGTTTATGTATATATATATATATATATATATATATATATATATATATATATATATATATATATATCTTTAATAAAAACTGAAAAATGGAATGCAAAAATTCTCCATATTTCGTCTAAACAAGACATTTTAAAGAAATATAGGTAAATATATATTTTTTAACAATAACAAGCATTTCATAATTTTTATGTATAATATATTAAAATATATAATAATTTTGAAACAAATTATATGCAGAACAAACTTAGTTATTTAATTTGTTACTATGTAACTAATTTATAAAGAGAAACTTAGAAAATGTAGGTGTTTGAATTTTATTCACTAACATCAAATAGCGGTTTAATAGATTACTTTTTTATCTGGAACAATACATTAGACTGATATATTTTGGGAGTTTCTTTTAATGTTAAATTACCAGTGGTAAATTTTGTGCTGCTACTACTAAATTTAAACGTATCCACAACTGACAAAATTAAATTAGGACTTTATGAGTGACAATAATCCTCTAAAATACTAATTACAAACTTGAAAAAAAATACTGTGCGAATAAAGGTAAAGTTTCCTAAAGAAATATTTTCCACCTTTTATATACTGAAATATCAATAAATATAAGGAAACTTGAGCAGCTCACTGAATAACAAGGTTTTAAATGACACAAAGCGAGCAATAAGAGAAACTCCTTTCCATAGAGCGCTGGCAGTTCGTTATCCCAGTCCGGTAATCTTTATTGATTTGAGTTCAAAACAATTGGTTAGATAGTTTTCTAAGCGGATGCACTTTCGTTTGATTTGAGCTTGGTAAACACAAAGGTCTGATTTGAATTATAGTTTTACTGCCTAAGTTCATATCATTTATAGATGGCGAAATCAAAGACATAGTACGATGGAGATGTGAGTTACAGTACATTGCAACGTTACATGCATTGTAGAATTTTATTCTTTGACTAATTAACGGCCACAAAGACATCTTCTAGTATAAAATATTAAAAGGTACGTTCTAAGTGCTACAGAAAATCGGCCCATACATGGATTCTTGCAATGTTGGATGGAATTTACCCATGTATAGTCGAGTAAAGGCTAGTCGGAATATTCTTTAACATTACCGCACTACATGCCATCAATCTTTATTGGATTTCGGCAGGCACTCGTGCAGTAGTGAGAGTGAAATCGACTCACTTTTGCATTTATTTGGTGTTATCAATTTTTTCAGAGCACTATTGTTAAATCGATAACTTATTTGAGCTTTCTTTTCAATATATATATAATTTTTCTAAAGGAAAGTTGATAAGAAAGAAATATTCAACCAATCAACTGATAGTCCTCGTATACAACTTTGTGATCTCTCAGTGGGTCTATTAACAAGAATCATTGCTTTCCATAACCATTACTTGTACCAACTATTAATTCTCCTTATTCATGGCTCACTATTACTAGCAGAAATTACAGGTATTATAATAGTTAATGTGGAGCTCTGCGCACCAACTTGGCCAATGATGGTGATGGTGAGGTAAAACCTCCACTTAAACTATCGTAGTTCTTCATGCATTTAAATTTATATAATTTATTTTCAATTTAAAGTGTATAAAACATTATTAAACGTATAGTTTCATCAACTTCCTATGATAACAGAGACTTTATAAGATGGCTCTATAAGTGTTGAATAAATTTTCCTCACAAACTGTCGCCCGTTGGGAGAAGTTATATCTGGCTAGCTATGGGTTAATTTAAGAGTGCAAGCGTGGCACAGACACCATTTCCCTACACGTGATGACCGAAACATAGCAGAGAGCTGAGCGAGCAGGTCGTACGACTCAAGGAAACCTTTGTTTATTCTCATATGCAACTGCACATCTTCCTTCGCACCTTGCCAGTAACACCCTGAAATATACATCATTGTATGCTCGTGGCCTTACACAAATGTGCAATAGAAACTGAGTTATAATGAATATAGAATCCAGTCGTTTACAGAATTTAACAGGAATTATACTTCTTAAAAGGCATATAAATTGGTTAGTTCTATACTCTAATTTCTTCCATAAAAACTTTCCTACAACCGAATAAGTGCATCCAAAATCAGATCAGGATCATCAATATTCCACTAACCCACATTTCATATTTAATAATGTCATAATGGAAAATCAATCGTGGTTCCATTAGACATTGCAGTTTAAATGGAGGCTAAGCCCTCTTCTACATGAAGTATATTATAGGATGGGACTACTGCAACTGTCAAGCATTTTAAAATTGTCTACACATTTGTCTAATCAGCACTTTTTTCATTACCATCGTGGTTACTCATAAGAACATTGTACAAATTTTAAGTATAACAACTCATAAAAATCCCATGGAATGACATGTAAAATCAATTTCGATGTTGCATATACTATAGAAAAGAAACGTTTTTCAACGTTTAAAGTTTTAAACACCAGTTCATTATATCGTGCGAACAGAAATATAGTCATACAGACAGCCTGAAAATGGATAGAAATAAAATTGTTCCACGCTATCGAGTGATATGCTTCACTAACGTTCACCCAATAAAAGTTTACAGCTTAGCTAACTATTTACGAATTATAAAATGGTACCGACTGTCTTACTATTACTATAAATACATTTTATCAGGAGTTACAAATGTAAAACCATTACCCTTCAAGAAAACAATTTGTATGATTTTAAAATACTGTGACCGTGGTACCACCATAACAAAGAATCCTTTTTGTGTGAAGAATTATGCTTAAAAATTTTTAATACATTTATCTAGTACCTATTTCATTCATGTTTGTATAGAGGTTGTGTCTTATTTCATATAGGTAAAAGTGCTTTGTATGAATTTCCTCTTGCAACATTCTTTCACAACCCCAAGAATGCTTCCAGAAGAATACTGGAGCACTGTAAATAATACTTTTATTAAACATCGGAGAATACTTCTCATCTGAGTGAAGCCTAGAACACAAATAACGTTAATAATTCCAAATAAATGCTATTTGGAATTCAAATAAATATATAACTCAACTACCGGACATGTTCTGAAGGGTTAAGTTTATAGAATAATTAAATGGATATATACAGATAACATTAGACACATTATATGTTAATTATTAGTGTTGAATAACGATATATTTATTAGACAGATGATATTACCAGTTCATGTAATAACATCTAAATGCACGATAGCGTGATGTTAGTCCGATTATTATTCTTGTATAATATAGTACAATGATGAGTTTGCAATGTAATAATATGAGCTCATGCTATATCCAGAGGTTAATCTAGCTCAAATGAAATATTATTCAGTACTCTATATAAAATAAAATAATTTAGTAGAATATACTTGTATTACATTCCATTTTATTATTTTTATATTTTATATTACATTTTTATAGTTTCAATATTTGTATATCTTATTAATCCCAGCATCTTTCAATTAGTATAAGTTTTATCTTGTTTTTTTAAAGGCGTTGTGGAATATTCGATAGAGTGTGTAAGGCTTACAGTATTTCGTGTATTCAGTTTACAGCAGACGCACATGTAAAAATAAATCATAAAACAGTAGCGTTATGATGTTACCTGCACTGAGGGTTTTGTTAATCTGTGTTAATATTTACCCGAGATAGGTTAAAAAAACTATAAAATTTATAAATAACATAACGGAAACTTAATATTATCACTGATACGCCACCAATTTACCACTGTTTATTTTTTACATTTTGTACCTTTGTGTTTATGGTGAACTTGTTAACGCTTTTTAGTATGAAGCTGTGGGCTTTAGTACAAATAAAGTCACATTGTAAAATTAGTTATCTAATGGAAGATTTAGTTTCTACTAATGTTTACTTTAATTATTCTTGGTAACATTTGGTCATACACAATAAAGTTCAACATAATTAAACCTGAACAATGAATAATCGTAAGCGAAATCTACAATATTTCGTGCGAAATTGTGAGTTTTAAAAAAATATTGCATATTTTTGTGACGATTATATTTTATGAAATTACAACTATATTTGTTTTTTTTTTCATTCCGTAGATATGTTTTATATACAGTTTAAGTTGATATTAAGATTTCTGGAAAAACATTTCTTATAACAACACATCTTTATATGAAGTACACCCCTATGTGGAGGTGATGAGTTTTCCTTTTTAAATATGAAATCAATATTATTTTTAAGAGGATTAAGTGGTCTTCATTGGTAGTAGGCAAATCTTTTAAAATGTAGTATTTATTCATATTTATATATATATATATATATATATATATATATATATATATATATATATATATATATATATACGAACTGATATCGCAACGTTTATTATGCAGGTTTTATTTAAAGGTATACAGTTTTATTATAAAGTCATTAAATAATTGTGAAGCCTTATGCATTTTCAACTAGCAGCATTGTTAATTACAATTAATTACTTATTTATTATGTTAATATTGTTGCTGTTAATAATTGTAATAGAGTTAATTCCTAATTGTTACTATCAAATCATAAACAATACATAATGTTTACAAAATATGCTTAATATATAACAGCACATTGACTAAATACCCAGATATATAAACAACCTTGAATAATTAACATGCAATAAACAATAAGCAATAAAGCTGTATAGGAAAAGTAAGCAACAACAAACATTAAAGTTAAAAAAACACTAATACTAATACAAAAGCAATATAAAACTAGCTGTTTCAAAACCATGAAACAATACAAGAAAAATGCACTTTTTAACAAATTAATATAATAGTTCCATTTTAAATTTCGGTCAGTCAATAACCCTAAATAATTAGATCTGTCAACTATGTTATTTTGTTACAGGTACATTCAAATACACATTCATGTTTATGGCAAAAAATATTAATTTATATATTTCTTTACAATCTAAGTCTCTATTAAAATATAATATACATTTTGATTTTGTGGTATACTATTGACATGGCAAAAGTGGACAATAGTCATAAATTTTTGTCTTTGAAAGTTTGCAATAAGTTAAATTTCATAATGACATCTTAATTCGAGCTGAAATTTAGTCAATTATTTTATAAGTGGCTGTTATCAAATCGTATAACATTGAGGAACTTTTTAACTTTAACAATGTTATGGATCAATCCACTCACGTGTCTAATGGTTTTATCTTGCCAGTTATTTAACTCATGTTCTTATTACCATAATATATTTTGTTCATATTTATTTAAAACTACATTTGTTATCAATATTGTTAAATATTTTTTATTTCATTGCCAAAACATATAATTTCTCACGTTTGTAATAGTTGCTTGGCCCTCTTAAGAGCTTATTAGTTCCTAATTAATGTAATTTGTGGGAATTTCTTGTTATAATTAGAGTATATTAAAGGCTATTTCCAGTAATTTAACTTATTTTCAGACCATTTCTGTCTGTTTGTATTGATTATTGTTTTATAAATTATGTAGGTGATTAATCCGTCTTCTGTGTTCAATTTAAGAATCTTTCTTCTACTACCAGTAATTTTAAGACCATAGTTGTTAAATATATCTCTTAATTATTTATGGCCTGTGTATTATATGGTTTTGTTGTATTTTTATGTCAGTAAATTGTTGCTTTTAACGACATTACCAATGTCCATATGTGTTTTAATCCAAATAAAGCATTTTTATTATATTATATTTAAGCCAAATCTTGTTAATTACATAGAAATATAACTGTGTTTTTATTGTCTTTACTTAGAATTCTCTGCACTATTAAAGCATAATCTGGCCTTATATATTTATTTTTCTCATAAAGTCGAGAAAATTTTCATTTAAACCCATTTTCCTAATAATATAACCTAGACCATACGTATATATGGAGTTCCAACGTAGAGGGTGACCTTATTGAAGTTGAATTTTGGTGTATTTAAAAAAATTAGAGGCTTCCTAATTTTTCACAATGCAAGAGGAATTTTCACTTACAAAACGAAATATAAGTTACTTGGATAGCGATTTAGTTTATTTACTTATATATAAATGGAATTTATAGTAACATTATAACTTCGTTTATAATTCTCACCTAAGCTTCATTTTGCTACATTTTTATAGGGTTAATTGTATAATACTACCCAAAATAATGGAGTCATAATTCTTACAGACTGAATTTTACATATAAGATTTAAGAAATGTACACTTTTCATGTAAAACTATTTTAATTTGGGTCTTAATGAGTAATTAGGAACTCAGTAAAAAATAACTGAGTAATAACAATGTGTTGAAATACCTTGATCAGTATTACACCTGTTTATTTGAACCACACAGAATTAGAAACATTTGAAATCTGTTGAAGATTGATGAACATTTACTGACCCACCCGTCAGGGCACTGGAGAGTGCTCGATATAAATTGACATCAAGGGTCTATGAAAGATTAATGGGGTAGAAATACATCAATACACTCAGTGTCACTTGTAACTGTACAAGTTACATCCACTGGGATGTAAGCACAGTGTTATAGAAACGGCATATAGTTCGACTCAATGGTATTACGTCATATTACATAAGTTGTGTATTTACGTGGTATATGCATTTATATGTATGTTTTAATTATATTATATATTAATTATACCACGGAAACAAACGCTAATTTATAAGCACGAATTATTGTTTACATAAACATTAAGTATTCATTAAAGTACTATATGTTAGAAGTTTTGAATAAAAAAATTACCAACAAGCCTGAATGTTTTGAAAATAGGCCCTTTTGAGTTCATTAATTTGACAGGCTATCTTATAAACTGTTTAAGTATTCTGAAAGTAATAATGAAAAGATATTAGCATCCCTAAAATACATTTTACTTATTTATTGACAGATTCATTTGAAAAATTAAGGTACTATAGTGTTAGTAAGGTTTTCTTATAAAATTGGATTGAGATATTTTCAGCTATACGTGCAGAAAAGAATGGGGAGATGAGAGATATTTGAACACAATTTCTTATTATTTTTATAAATTAAGATAATGTTACTGAAGTGTTATATCACGGTATTTAACAAATATTTTTAAATACACCCGAATGTGTTGAATTCGGTTATATTTTGTGTTTGCTTTATTGCTCGAAAAACAAACTATACAGGATCGTAGTCAAAAAAGAGTAATGAAAGGTAAATAGACCAGCACAATTACAAACTATTAGTTACACACCTAATAAATTAAATAGCCCCGAACAAGTCTGTTTGTCTGTTTCCGTGGGGACAACGAGTGAGGAGGTAAATTATTGTTGGCCCAATTAGTATTAAAATATGTGTGTAAATCGTTCTTAGAGCAGGTAAACACTTATACCAATAGTCCCAACATTTTAAGGATGTTTTAAAATTGATTATACAACTAGTAATAGTTTAATTATCTCTATAAACAACGCCCAGCGAACCACAACAAGCTCCAGAAGTAGGTGATAAAGTATGGTCGTCTGTAGTAACCATGGTACATAGCTTTCTGGACCAGGTACACCATACGACCACTTAATCACCACGTTACAACATGGTGCCTCATTTAGAAATTAATGAAACGAGCGCTCAAATTTCAGACTATAAAGACTTCTATATGAAAAAGGGGTGGTGTATAACTTTTATCTTCATTCTTCGACCACCTGACGCAATGAACTTAATTTTAAATTACTATCTTTAAGTTTCTCGAATATTAATAGGCTGAATGGAAAGATATTATGTACAGCCATTACATTTAATACATATCCAATATATACATAATACCTAAACTGTTTAGGTATTACTATATATATATATATATATATACACACGGTGTACAACTTTTACATCTATTATTTCAAACGCCTTACTTAATGAAACTTAATCTTCAATTACTACATTTAAGTTTCTCAGATATTATGGACTGTATGGACAAATTGTTACGTTCAGCCATTTTATATATATATATATATATATATATATATATAATTATATATATATATTATATATATATAAATTTAGACCATCCAGATGTTTTGTTATGCTCCATTTCATAGGCCGAAATAGGATTGAATTTGATTTTAAGGTTTGTATCGTTACGACTTGTTATCATTATAATGTGCTACAGAGTTATTGTCTGACCAATGTAGTCTTTTGGACAGTTTTTACTTTAGTCTATATATATATATATATATATATATAAATTTAGACCATCCAGATGTTTTGTTATGCTCCATTTCATAGGCCGAAATAGGTTTGTATCGTTACGACTTGTTATCATTATAATGTGCTACAGAGTTATTGTCTGACCAATGTAGTCTTTTGGACAGTTTGTACTTTAGTCTATATATATATATATATATATATATAAATTTAGACCATCCAGATGTTTTTGTTATGCTCCATTTCATAGGCCCGAAATAGGTTTGTATCGTTACGACTTGTTATCATTATAATGTGCTACAGAGTTATTGTCTGACCAATGTAGTCTTTTGGACAGTTTTTACTTTAGTCTATATATATATATATACTATTATATTCTTATATTATGTTATATATTTCCAAAACTTATATATAATATATTAAATTGTTATTATATACATATTTGTTACATAATAAAAAGTTTTGGTATTATATAGTGTGGTTTAAATATTATATAAAATTCAAATTCCTTAAAACTTAATAAGTCTAATTTTTTATTCTCTCCCATTACTTATGTCTTTTCATAACTATCATGAACGGTATATCTATAATAAATTAATAATGCATTTGAAACTAGGCTTCTACAAAAATAAACTCTACCATACTTACTCCTACCATATTCCGGTCAAGTCGTGTTAAAAATAAACATTACTTTATATTAATCCTGTTAGAATATACAGTTTTTGGATTTTTTACTGATTTTGTATTAAAATTTTAATTATATCACTACAAATTGTTTTACTATAAAATTAATAAGACTGTTGACAGTCCATTGCTATTAGTGTGTCAAATAAACCGCCAGAACTGTCAGAACCGACATATTGATAAGCACACCATAAAGCTCGGGATTGGATTCTGAAGTATTATTGTTATTAAAATGTTATCGTGTATTTAATATTATAACTACCACATTGCCTAGTTATATTTAACATTTATTGAGTATGAGATCATTAATAACTCATTCAATTTACTAATAAACCACAACTACGGCGGCGTATACGTTTGTATTTGACACGTCAGTGAAAATTGGATAACTTGAAATATATAACAGTACAGCTAGAATTTTCTTGTTTAAAATCTCTCCCACCACTTCCTGATAAATGAAATACAGTTATGTCTGTCATTACACTCGATAAGTGCCAAGAGTCTTGATTTCTGTTTGTCAATAAGTTACACTGGTATTATGTGTAACCATGTATGTGTTGAACATAGAAATAAAACTAAACAAACTAGTAAACATAGTACACAGTGACTGTAGGCGAGATCCGATGGCCGAATGTCTAAGATATTTGACTTTAGTTCTGAATTGAGGATAGCGTATGGTATGATGTACGAATAATTCCCGTCATCGAAGCACTTTTTACCATTACCATTGACGTTGTACTGTATCGACTCTTTTCTTATTCTCTTTGATAATATTCTCACACATACCAGTGGCCCATGAGTACGGGTATAATAAGTATATAAAACGGACTTATTTATAAAAAATATAACAAATATAGGTATAAAAGAAATAAAAAGAGTCGTATTATATTTATAAACACGTGAGATGAAATGGTTTGTTGGAATGGTTAGTATCATAGAAAGCTTTAACATTTTAGCTTAACATGCTTGCCATTTCTATGTCAATCTAGACGGTAATGTTCTTTATTTATTACTGTATTATATTAATTGCGACTGCTAATGTTGGATGGAGCATAGATCTCAGTTCAGTAGATACTATTAGCTTACATTCTTGTCCGTTTCGTACAAAATTTGTATCGATGTTAAACTAACGTTGTAAGGAACTTGATTCGTGAAATTTGAAACCCACAGAACTTAAAAGTAGTGTGGTAAAATGAAACATGCGAGTGTACGTATATGCAAAGTATAATATTTTTACAACAGAGATAATGTCATCTCTCACATAAAAACAGATATATAAATGAATAATTCAGGTTGCATTTATTACATATTTACATAGTACTGTTGCCGCAAGTAAACTTTGTGTCTACTTGTTTACAGAACGTACTATGAAATGATCCTATAAATAATTAATTGTAAATCTATGGTTGTTCGCTTGAAACGTATTCATATTTTTAAAATTAGCCACTACGATGATTAATTGGCTGAACGTTTATCGCAGTCATTTCTACCAGGTGATAACCAAAGTAGATTTATTTATTTGTTTGTGTATGTCTGTATCTACAACACCATTTAACGAAATTCTGTGTGTAACTCCACCTCTAACAGCTAACGAGATATGTAATCTTTAACATACGAGTACAATAAAGCTGTGATAGGAATCACGGGCTTTCATGAAAGAGCTGACTTCGTTATATAACACTTCCCTAAAGCAGTCTCTTATCGTTAAGTGAAACAAGAAAACAGTACACTACACTACGTTTCGAGATCTGCAATCTGATCTCTTCTTCAGGTAACCTGAAGAAGAGATCAGATTGCAGATCTCGAAACGTAGTGTTACTGTTTTTCTTGTTTCACTTAACGATGGCAAATGTCCGGAAAAATCCTGTTTCCTTCACAATCCTTCCATCGTCAAAAATAACCTTCAAACAAAGAACAGTCTCTTATCTCAAGCAACTCGTAGGATTACGCTTCCAGTCCATAAAACATTATTTCTTCTAGAGATACTCTCAGTATTACCAACCATTGTTAAAGATAACGATTCTTGAAGCAGCTGTACCACATTTGAAACAAATTGTGTCTAATAGCGATTACACAATTTTACAATTATTTAAAATTAATTTGGAATAAAACCTTTCGAAATCTATGATTTAATTGTCTGATGACGGCATTAAATTTTAATGACTAAAATTATACATTAACCTGTATGAAATTGGTGTGTATTTTTTATTTTCCTTTAAATAGGTATTCATATTATTTTAATTACTGGTTTATTTGGATGATAGTCTATGCAAGTTTATAATCACACTCATAAGTTGTATTCAAATTTACATGCCAATATCAGAGTCAATAAAATGGCCTATTTATAAAGTGCTATGATATAGTACATTCATTCAAACTCGTTTAATAGTACAAAACAATAGAAATTTGTAATATTATTACATAATATAAATCGCTTACAGGAGCTATAATTTATTTTTTGTAGAATATTCACCAATATAATATCTTGCTGGGTTTAGTGTGGTGTGGTGTTGGTATTTCTCAAAGTTGGAGGTAGTGTTGAGGGAGGCGTCTTGCGCCCCCCCCCCCCCCCCCCACCATGTCTACGCCTCCCCGACCATCGCGACGTAGTGTAGCGGACATCCTCTATATTGTAAATACAGCACCGCTCCCAGGATCGTTAGTCGAAACCATCCCCTCCCAATGTAGTTGTAAACTCAGTGGCCGATTGGTTGCAGATGATTCGAAAAAGAATCGTCTGGATGGGAGAGTTCTGAAGATGGTCTCAGTAAACTTTCCGGACGCTTTTCTTTTAGGAGGCGAGAGTTCAAGAATATAGAGTCTGATGAACTTCGGGGTTTTTCCCACGAAGTCTGCTTTCAAACAGAAGACAGACCTTTAGACATTCTGGACGCCAGTCCTGAAGTTCACAAAGATGGATGTGAGAGAACTCTTCCCTGGTGACTTAAGAATTCAAAGGAAGCTTTTTTCAAAGTTCTTTTCGGAACTGTTGAAATTAAAACCTCTTGTTACCTTCTCCACTGGGTTGTGTCCTCTTCCGAAAAAAGAAACCCTGATGGATGGGTTTACTTTCCCTTTCCTTACTGAAGTCAAAGCTTCCTCGAACAAAAGAAGAGACGCCTGTAGCGTAGACTTTACTTTCTGTGTTGGAACCTTCTTTCAACCGAGCATATAAACTCCTTTTGATACAATTGAACTCTCTTACGTAGCCTCTTTAGGAGTTAACTTTCAGTTATATTAAACCGCGATTTGTTTACAGTATAAGAGTTTTTAAAAAACACGTGCAAAACTCTCAACATTTTAATTAAAGGATACCTAGTTTCCAATGAAATAATTAACATCAAAGAAGTTTTCAATTTATTTGGTTTCCATGAAAGCAAACAAAGATTCTTAATTATTAACAATTTATTTGAGATACAGAAATAAATGATATTAGTAAAAGTCTATGCTCCCTGAATCGTTGCAAAAGGATTTAAATCCAGAAAAAATTTTAGTCACCATTATATTTCTATAAGGACACCCTGTTATACAGTTAAATTGTGTTTTTTCGTATACAAAGCTAATTATATGTTTTAAGTTTACGTCTATTAAGTATAATTCTATTATATATATATATATATATATATATATATTATATATATATATTATATATATATAACGACAGTCGGGCGCGGTTATGTGTGTCCCGACTGTTATTCAGATAACACAAGGAGGAGAGTGGTGTAAGGCACAACGAGTTGTGAGAAGTACCCCTGCGAGTTTTGTGACTCGCTTGCCTACAATTGAAGGGCTTCCACCGAACAACGTTGAATGCCCCAAAATGCAAGTTTTACAGGAAATAATAAGAGCTGAATAATTATTATATTTTTGTTGAATTTAAAGTCTTATAATTTTAACTGTATTGTAAAGTGCCAGGAAAACCTTGTATCATGGTTTTTATATACCTTGACGGCTCAATTTTGAATAACCTATACAAAATTTTAGTGGGTAACAACGTTATAAGCGATGGTCACATAGATTGCTTCACAACATCTTATTAAATGTTTTTACGTGCCAAATTTGAAGGTTTAAAGTATCGTTCTAGAATTAATTGGTACGAAGAGAAATGAAAAACATAATATCCCGAGACAGTTGTTTACACAACAGTGTCAAGCGACTGACACAACTCATATTTTTGGCAGCCAGTGACGTGTAAGCAGATAACACGCTGTAGTGACAAACAATGGAGCCTCTTGCCGCAGTTAGTGCTGTGACAAGACAGTATTTTTAAATTTTCGCAATCTAGAAACAGTGTTTAGTTGTTCTTTGCAACCCACATGTTGGAGGTCATAAACGGCCATTAGAGAAACTATTCAGAATATTTTTTTATAAGTGTATGTATGTAATTTTTATAAAACAACTTTTTTAGAATAAAAAATTCCAGCGCATAAACTGGAAAAAGTAAAAAAAAAAATTGACTTTTGTTGGTCATCACCGTTTAGTGTACATTTGCTGCAGCTTTTCGTTAGCAAGTTGTAAGTTTTGTAATACTGCTAATGGTTTTCAGTATTCAATAGTCAGGTGAGAAATATAGTAAACCAAAGGAGAAGAAGAAGGTCCATCATTATTCATGTTCCATAGCTCATTATTTGTTCACATTTCCACATCAAATTTTAAAATGAGATTGAAAATAAGCTTCATAGTAAGGTTTGGCGTTGTATTGTTGAGTCATAAATATGTTCTAAAGCAAAATTATTAGCTTTGATGGTAAAAAGTGTACTGTAATGTACCGTTTCTTATAGTACATACATTATATTACTTTGGAGGTAATACTTTATAAATCAAAACAACTTTTCGGAAATACTTGATTTATTCCGAATTAAAGTTCACCCAAAAATGTGACAAAGTTTACAAACTTTAGATTTGATTTTCTTCAAAAATTTCTCACAATCGGTCAAATCTAATTAAGAGTCTGTTCAAAAAAATGAATTAAAATTAAAATGAAACTAAAAATGTATACTTCTTCAAAATGGTTTAAATTAACAAAATAAACTAAAAAAGTTCTCTTCTCAAAATATTCAAAATCAAAATAACACAAAACTTTATATTAACTTTACTATCAAAGTCTAATTGATAATACTTCAGAAATTGATTTAATTCACAGACTCTGTAATATGGGAAACTTTAGAAATTTAATCACAACAATATAAAAATAAAAGATATTAACTAAACGCTGGTACGGGACTTACTACTTTGAAGACTATGGAGGCTGATAGGAAACTAATACGCACTTAAAGAAAATTAATAACTTGATTTAAATTACACCCGATAAAAGAATTACTCTATATCCCAAACTAGAGGATTAGAGGAAGAACTACTGCTTCTCAACTGGACGTCTGCACCCTGTCGTCGACACTCGAACACTGCCCCCCTCTCTCTCAAAACCAACCGGATCGGGAACGTATCACCGTAGACATCTCGATCAGCTGTTTTACTTGTCTCGAACCAACAAACAATGTCCACGCACCGCGTCTAGTTAACAAAAGAGCCTACTTCCTACCGCGATTCTGCAAAAATAATTACAACTACGGTACAGTAACTTGAAGAATGGTAAGTAGCGATAACGAAAGGAACATGTAAAACTTTTTCATAAATACATAAAACACCCATGATGTTCCCCCACTATTAACAATAATGGACAGGCCGAAAGGAGTGCAGTCTTTACTCATTGTTGCTAAACAAGGATTAACAGTACCAAATACCAGTTATTTTTCAGGTAGTGAAGGCGTTAAAATACTGTCTTGTCACTGCAATTTGATCTAAAAAGCCACAGAGTTATAAATTGCATTCCATTGCAGAGTCACTACAGTATTTTATCTGCTTCACGTCACTGGCTACCCAAAAATGTGAGTTGTGTCTTGTCACTGTGAAATTCGCTATAGAAAGCTACAGATTTATACACTGCTAGTCACTAGAGCATTTATCTGCTTCACGCCACTGGCTACCCAAAATATGAGTTTTGCCAGTTTACTTGAGTGTTGCTGTTGTCTCATACAAAATCATGCGTTGTACTTCCATACTTTTACTTTTCCATTGTGAGCAGGGTGTCATCAAAAATTAAATTAAATTGTTGATTGCAATAACTATAAAATTATTTTTTATTGTATAGTTAATTCAGTAAATATATTTTTTTAACTGTCTCATATGCCCAACCGTGTGTATATATATATATATATATATATATATATATTATATATATATATATATATATATATATAAGTAGATATAAACATGCCGATTCTGGCGCACTTTTGGGGCAGTCAGAAAATCAACGTAAAATACTGTTTAAAGGACAATAAACGAATCTGTAACTCACGAATGGAAAATAATCGAATCTATAGCTGTTTTACTGTTTAATGTTTGCTTCTACATTTATAAGCTGTTTTAATGAAAAAATCCGGAAATCTCAATGAAAAATCTATAAACGGAAATAATGAAATTTGCTAACATTCGCTCAACAGAAAATAAGACGATTTTTACTGAATTTTCTTTAATATCGTTCTTAATTCACATCATAGGCTAAAAATTTCTCAGAAACCACAACCACATAACAAATCGCGTTTGTAACAGCATTTTGAAAATCCATATTGATAATTATATCGTTCTTTGAACTAGAAATATTTGTCAAACTCTTTGTTGTATCAATGACATAAATGGGTCTATTTGCTATAAATTCTTTGGGGTTGTAATACATTTCCATATTTTTGTAGTAAACTTTCTTAAAATCTTGATACATCTGATACATGATTCTGAAAAGACCACCGGAAATGTTTAAATTTTGTAATTCATCTGGATAATAAGAACCATTCAATTTTACTCTGATATTTTTCACATTCAAACTATCGAACTTTGAAGGATTTTTTTCTTGATTATTCTGTCTATCTGTTTGAAAACCAATGATAACGAACTTGGGATTGAAGATATTTCTATAAAATATTTGTGATATCGAACGAATAAGTTGTTCCGGAAATACCTTTTTGCTCAATACATTGCCAATCTAGAAAATTAAACGTGATGTTTTGAGATTTTATAATTTCATCAATCAACTGAATTTTACTCGTGGTTTTGTAATCAATCATCGGAACTCTAATGAAAAACTCGTTAATTGTAATTTTGCCATCAACAGGCATAACATTTCCAGTTGCAGTCTTCAGAATCACATCATCGTCTTCTGCTCTTATAAAACTTAGATAAAATCCTCCTTTATAGATCGGAATAGTAACATTTTCAAAAAATCCTAAGCCGAAATGTGCTAAATCACCGACCGCTTCAAATTGTCCAAATTTAAAAGTTGATTCAAAACTGTTTGAAAATACATCACTTTTGGAATAACAAATAGTTCCTTTAATTGTGCTTAATTGGCCACAGTTTTCGACTTCTTCTATCAATTTATTGTGTTTTCTTCTTACTTCAATCTTAGAAAATAAAAACGGTATAAAATTATCGATTAATCTAACATTATCAGTTCCAAGATATGCTTGACCATCTTGTTTTGTTAAAGTTCCAGAAATATAAAACTGGAAGTTAGACGAGCAAAAGTTTATCTCCAAAATCAATATTAAACTCAGTTCTTTTATTCGGTTCATTCAAATGTTGTTTACTAATTGGATAGAAATTTTTAAACTCCGCCCTTTCAATATCACTAGCATACTTTCTGTAGTCCACCATTTAATAAGAGAAAATTTAGAAATTTTAAACATCATGTATAAGAAAGATATCATTTTTTCATCGATCTAATGTACGTTTTTATAAGAAAAGATATAAATTTTAGTAAAATAATTATAAAGATTAGAGTCATTTTTTAATGATCTACTTCGTCATCATATTCAGGATTCTCTTCCTTAAATTTTGCAATTTCGGCCACATATTTCAATAAAATTTGCACAGGATAGTAACCGCTATCTATAATATTGTTCCAATCAACTGTATCTTTATTTTCATCCAAAAACTTTATACTCAAGTGTTGATAGAGACAAAGAACAGACATATGATCTTTTAATTGATAATGTATATTTTCTTGAATGAACTCTGATGATAAAGTTTGATATTTAGCAATGTTATACCAATTCAATTTGTTTTACGTATAATCTCATCATATCTTCGGATAATTCATATTTTTGAGAAATATCATCCCAATGTTCTTTTTTTCAAATCTCTTTCGTGTTGCATTATAAAAAGATCGAAAGCACTGTAATGTCCCGCCATCTCTATTTATTAAGAAAAAATTTCAAGTTTTTATAAATTGGCTCTTTTTAGTGTTACATTCAGCACATTTTCCAGAAACTCTTTTAACTCCATTGATATTTGCATAGTATTTTATATCATTTGTTGCAGTTTTTTCTTTACATCTCACACAATATATGAGCGCCATTTATTTAGGGAAAATTAGTCATCTTAGCCGCCTAATCTATTAAATCTGTTATCAATATTCTCCAAAATTATATTAAGATTTTCCTCGAACTTATTAATTTTTTTCTTCTAATTTTTGAAATTTGACAGCATTAGAATCATTGTATTCAACAAATTTATGACCAATATTCTCAAAATTTTTCGTAGCATCTAAACTAAACTTATCAAAAGACTCTTTAAAATTAGTAAGTTTTTTCATTAATTTCACCAACATCGTCTACTGATCTTCTATTTCTGGCTTCTAACTTGTCATAGACTTCTGTTGTAAAATCTTTAACATGCTGTTTATGATTCTCATAATTTTGTTTTAGTTCATTAAACATTTTAATAGGATCTTCTAATTGAATCATTACAACAACATCAAAATGGATTAATTCCTTTACTAACACTGGCTAATTCTTTTTCCTTTAAAATCTAAGGCATTTTTAACATTCGGATCATGTAAATCAACAATATCGATGTTTTCTGATAATTTTAGAGGTTTTAAAATTTGTTCTTTAACAACAACATCATGTTTGTCAATACCAGGTCGAACACCGACAATTCTTTTTTTATTAGCTAAACTAACATAATTCTTTTCAACTTTGATCGCTTCAGTAATTTTATCAGCTTTTTCGATATGAGACATTAAATTGGTAAATAATTTTTTTACACCATCATCAACTTCTTTTTCCAATGTTTTTATTTTATCAGCAACTTCATTTGAAATCATGAAATTTGCAAGTTTGTTATCATATTCTGCTTTAAAATCTTCAATCTCGACAGCAAACATATCTGAATCTGGAAGGTTTTGTCCTATCAAAATTCAAACTATTATCTACATTTTGAATAATTTGTGTTCCAAATACGTCAAAAATATTTTGTGAATCCATATTTATTAAGTAATAATTTGTTAACAACTTCTTTAAAATCTTTACCAGTACTCAGTTCATTCAAAACAAAAACACATAAATGACCACAAATTGGGGGATCTTTATAGTCTTGAATCTGAGAATCATTGTAGTAGACGCTTGATTTTTTCAAATATTTAATCAATTCTATAGGTGGTTTGTCCTCAATTCTTCCATACGAATCAAAATAACATGCATTCTTATCATTTTTATAATAACAAATCCAATGCGTTCCACTTCCCATAAATCGAGTCTAAATTCACAATTCCACATTCAAATTTCTTAACTTTTTCAGGTAATGTATCTCTCATGAAGATTCCTCTAAAATGTTTAATATTTTTGCAGATTTTCTTCCAATTCCCCGAATGTTAAAGGTTTAAATTTTTTTTTCAAATGTTTGATTTCACGTAATTCAAAGTTTTTTCATCTAATCCAGATCCTGTAACATCTTCCAACTCTTTATCTAACCAATTTAAAATGTTTCGAACAATAGGAATCACATCTTTTTTAACGATTGGAGCAGCTTTAACGAACATAAGGAACAACATTTTTTAACAACTGGAATATTTTCTCCAAAATCTAATAAATCTTTCAAAAGTCCACACCATTTTTAAGTTCTTTCAACTGATTATAAGAAAATTCTATTCTGGTTCCTTTATTGTTTTTCTTATGTTTTTCGAGTTTATTGTATTGTCTATTTGTTAAAAATATCTTATCTTCGCCATTTTTTTAGTTGATCTATTTTAAAATTGAATACTAACGGGTATTTTCTTCTTAAAAGCGGATTTTATTTTTTCTTTCTGATTTTTGCTGAAATTTACATTCACCTCCATTTATATAGTTAAAATTTCAAGTTCTCTTCGATTCCCATTCCTAGTTTTCTCTTCAAAAACATTGCTCCAGCTGTTGGAAGCGCAACAAATCTTTCACCTAAACTAGCATCTTTTTGATAAAAATCTATCCATTGCCTTATCTTGCAAAACTTTATCTGCGATATGTCTGGAATTTGTGTCTCTATGTTTTTGCATAAAAAATATCGTGTTCCATAGCAGCTTGATCTAATTTATTTATACCAGGATCTCCTCTTTTTAGTCTTTTTTTTCGAGTTTTGTGCCAGGCCCCAGATACTGATAAGTTGGTACGTGTAATTCAAAAGGTAAATTGTTGATAAAATCATTCAAAAGTCCACTACCCTCAATCATAGATGAACTTATTGCCGCAAAAACTCGTTTTAAATATTTAATTCCATCAGGTTTTTCAATCATTTCATCAAGTTTGTTCGAAATAAAATCCTTAATCGCTTTCTTTTCGTTCAAAAAATTGTTGTTTCCAGCCTTTTCTTGAGCATAAATATAATTTATAATTCCCATCGAGTTTTGTCAAACCGTCGATATATCTGTATTCAATCTTATTATCACTGTATTTTCTTATACCAGATCCTTCGATTCGTTTTTTCCCAAATTGGTTTAATCAAATTGAGATATTTTTTACCTTTACTTGACTTTGGTTTCTTAGTTGATGGATCATTATTTTTGTAAATTGAATCAGATTTCCATAAAATTTTCAGTATACTTTTTCAAGTCTTCTTCAGAATATAAACCGTCTTTTGGAACATCAGTGCCTGTTAATAATCTCCATAAACCTTGAGTTCCTTTATATGTGTTTTATCTTCAATAATTATATCATTATGTTCAAAATTAACGGGTAAATTTCCAATCATAAAACTTTTCTTTCTTTTTTTTATCCCAATACAAACCAAATTTATCATCTTTTACTCTAGGAAGGAATTTTTTTACCAATTTTACCAATTATTATATCCGTTGTTCCAGGACTTATTGGTTCAACTATGGTAGAGTCTTCAATGAATTCTAGGTCTAAATGGTGTTGAAGATGGTAATTTTGGCAATTCAAAACTCTTCTACTTCAGATTCTGGAATCGAAATATCAGCAAATTGTCGTACAACTGGAACCAAATTCATTAAATTTTGATTATCGCTTTAAAACATTTTCAATTTTTGCCCTCAACATTTTTTATTGCAGAAGTTACAGGTTGATTAATTTTTTGAATAAGTTCTTGTTCTTCTTCAATCCATTCGAATCTGTTCTTTAAATTCTTTGATTAATTTCTTTTCGATTTGACTCAAGTTTTTTCGCTTCTTCAGAAGTTACGTTCGCCATTTATTTAGGAAAATTTTGAAACGTGGAACGTAAAAACGTGAACGTGGAACGTAAAAACTGAACGTGGAACGTAAAAACGTGAACGTGAAACGTGAACACGGAACGTAAAACGTGAACGTGGAACGTGAAACATGAACGTGAAACATGAAACGTGAAACGTGAAACACGAACGTGAAACACGAACGTGGAAACACGAACGTAAAACATGAACGTGAAACGTGAAACATGAACGTGAAACGTAAAACACGAACGTGAAACATGAACGTGAAAACATGAACGTGAAACGTGGAACGTGAACGTGGAACGTGAAACAGATTTACCGTTTTTCTGTTAATTTTCATAATGTAAAATAAAAATTAAAGATAATATAAAAATAATTGTAACAAATATTTTATCAAGTAGATTTGTCAGACCACTGAGCAGCATTTATAATTAGAAAATTTATTCTGATATTTACCATTTTTAGGCTTCAAAGTTAGATTAATAGTTAAAAATCCGTAGTCTTCCTTCCAAAATTTTATCACATAACTCAATAAAGTGGTTAAAACTCATATCAGATTCCCACATAATTGTTATAAATTCTTTCTCGAATAGTGATCATCTTGCTTAAAAATACACAACATATTCAGGTTATTTCTTATAACTTGTTTATCAACCTTTGAAAAGCATTGGGAAAGATAGATACAAGATATGTTTTTGTGACGGGACATTACGAAATATTCCTTAATAACGTCTTGATTTTCTAAAATACAATTCATCAAAACGATTAACGAATTGGGTTTACATTCGCTTAATGGAACTATGTCCTCGGAAGCATTATAAAAAATGTGATATTTTTTTGTTTAAGTTTTTCTCAATATTTTCAAATCTTTCTTGTAATTTTTTATAGGCGTCTTGTTCTAAAGATTTTACTAAAAACATACAAATTGGAATAAGGAATCAACCTATTGTAGATAAAATTCAATAATAAAGTTGTGTTTTTTTCCACATCCACTTGAACCAACAATTAACAATCTGATTGGTTGATCTTTCTTATTTTCTTCAAACGTTTGAAAGTTTTATCTGATCTTTTTGCTTTAAAAAATTTCTCCATTTAAATAGAAGATTTTCATCTTGAAGCAACGCTTGCGAAAATGAAGCTGTTCAAGTTGACTTCAGAAAGCTCTAAATTAGTTTTAAACTTGGAACATCCTATACACTTAGAGGAAGAATCAAATTATTTTATCGGTTTAAGCGGTTTTTTATTCTGACAATTTTGTAATAAATATTAGTGAAAGTTCTCCTTATTGTATAGGATTTAGTGAGAAGAAACATAAACAAAATATTATGGTTTAAAACAAAGGATATTATACTTTCGATCAAATTAAAAATTCCCTTAAAAATTATCTGAAAACATTCAAACAATCAGATAAATCTTTAAACTTTGACGAAAACAAGTTTGAAATGCAAAAAAAATTATCTCTCTAATAAAATTCAAAATAAAATCACCAGTAAGAATAATGTTTTCAGTCAATTATTGTAGATTTATTAGGGTTTTGTTCAAGAAACTATTGAGCCAAATCAGGTATATTTAGGAAATAAAAACGCCAAAATTTAGACCGTTCGATGTAATTGAAGTGCACTGCAATCTCGTTGAACCTAGTTTTGAAAATCATACCGAACATTTTACACAAAGAATCTGAAATTTTGTACACTTTTTTCCCAAATGTTGCTTTATGGATCCAAAAATCAGTGAAAAACCGAATGAAATCGATTATATTCCAATTAGAAAAAATATTAAAAGAATTCAAAAAATCGTTCTGACTATTCAAGACTCTGAGGGAAATTTATTAAATAATGAGAGTAAAAACAACAATATATTTAAGATTGAAAAAGGAATAAAAAAATGTGGTTGATGATAGACAAAATTCAATATTTTTTACTTTAAAAAACAAGGGGCTATTCGAATGGCCCCTTAACAATCTTCATCCTGACACTGTTTTTTATCAATGAATCTGACCTTTATTCTCAAAATAAAAATTACTAGTTAAATTTTCTTTTCTATCTAAATGGAGTCAGTTGTAGACCTACTCAACAATCAACTTGCATTCAATAATAAAGACATTTGCACGATTGTTGACGAAAATAATGAAATTTGGTTTAAGGCTAAAGATGTTGCAGAAATTTTTACAATATGAAAATACTAGACAAGCTATCATAAATAATATTGATAATGACGAGAAAATAGCCTTTATATATATAAATTACAAGAGTCTATGCCATAGACCCTTTCAAAATCTTCATCCTGACACTATTTTCGTTAATGAATCTGGCCTTTTATTCTCGAAATAAAAAATTACTAGTTAAATTTCTTTTCTATCTAAATGGAGTCAGTTGTGAATCTACTCAAATTCAATAATAAAGAAATTTTAACATTTGTTGACGAAAATAATGAATTTTGGTTTAAGGCGAAAGATGTTGCAGAGGTGTTAGAATATAAAGATACGAAGAAAGCAATTAAAGAACATGTCAAAGAAAAATATAAAAAAAGCTTCGAAAACATACATTCTGAAGGTAGGGGTGATTCGCCCCCGCCTTCAAACTTTCAAAAAAAACACTGTTTTCATAAATGAAGCAGGCATATATTCTTTAATCTTGAAATCTAAAATGAAAATAGCAGAAATGTTTTCAAGATTGGGTTTTAGAAGAAGTTTTACCAAGTATTCGTAAATTTGGTGTGTACAAACTTGAAAACGAAAATAAGCAGTTAAAAGATGAAATAAAACAGTTACAAATTTCAGGTCAAAATGAAATCCTTGAAAATAGAGAATCAAGAATTGCGAATGGAATTAATGAAGAGAGATGTGGTATGTAAAGATTTTTGATAAGAAAAAACACCATGTTTTTGTATTAATTAAGAAGAATCACATGTGGGAATGGCCTTATTATGTTATCAGAGCTCAGAAACGAGAAATACCAAACCGATTAAAACATCTAAAAATAAATTATCCTGAATTAGAGATTTTGTTCATTGATGACGAACCAAATTCTATCAATCTGTATAACCAAATGAAAGAATCTTTGAATATTTTATACTACAACGGAAATCATTTTACTACAAATATGGCAGAATCTCGACTGATTTATAGAATATCTAAATTACACGATGAAAATGTTAATAAATTTTATTAAACTCTCGAATTATGATATTTTGTTTGTAAATGTTTTTGAAGATAAGGTAACCACTGAAGAGTTCTTCCACATTCACAATGAGTCTCTTTCTTTTGACTTTCTCGGTACATTCTTCTAGCACATTCCTTACAAAAAGCGTCCTTTCTATCTTTACTATAATGTCGATTATTAAATTCAGAAATATTCTTAATTTCTTTACAAAATGTGACACTCTTTCTCTTCTAAAGTTAATTTTTCCATTGTATCGTATAAATCTCTTTCATATTTTTTACGACAATCCTTACAATAAAATTCAAATCCGTCTTTTTTAGTCTTATTTTTATAAAAAAGCTTCAAAACCTTTTATTTCTTTGCACACTGAACATTTCTTTTGGGCCTCCATTTATATAGAAAAAATTTTTGACTTTCTCAATTCATATTCATAAAACTTTCCGGTTTATTTCTTCATTATTTTAAATCTTTTATACTATAAGTTACAGGATCTGTGTTATTAATTTGATAAATCACAAAGATTTCTCTTGACCAATTGTTCTTATATTTGTTACGAAAATGTTTGTTTTTTACTAACAATTCTTACATGATCATTGACTTTAAATTTAGTTTCTTCGTGTGAATTTCTGGTGGAACATACTTAAAAACCGACTCTTAATAACTCTTTTTCTGCATCTTTATCTACGTCTTTAGGCTTCATTTTGATTGTGCTATGAACAGTATCGTTATATTTCTTTACGATTTCTTGAAGAATATCGATCCATTTAAAGTTTTTATTAATCTCAAAAATTACTTTCATTCTCTCATTTTGAGTTCTGTTATATCTCTCTACAATACTTGATTTCTCTTCGTTTTCAGTATGATAAATCTTAATGTTGTATTTTCTCAAAACATCGTTAAATTCTTTATTTGTAAACTCTAAACCCTTATCTGTATGAAGTAGGTTTGGAGGTTTGTGATTGATCCTTATGGCATCTTTTACTATATCTTCGAAAGCTTTTGAAATATCCTTGCCGTTTTTTCTTTTGATAGCTCTTGACCAAGCATATTTTGAGAAAGTATCAATAACATTTAACATATAACTTAAATCCATCATTTTGATTCTGAATAGTTAGACATTATAACTAAATCTGCTGCCCATTAAATCGTCAATTCCTAATGTTATAATTTTTCTCTTTTTTAAACTTCTTTCGTACTGGTGCATGAATTTCTCGAGCTTCAATCTCTATCTCATCTTTAGTCTTCAATTCTTGCTTAACAGGTTTTGGATTTGGATTCTTTATAAACTTACTCTTGTTTGTCTTACATTTTGAACATTTTGCTGCAATTTCTATACAACCCGTTTTTGAGTTTGAACGATTTTTGAAATCTATATTTTTCGTTTTCTTTTTACACTTGTGACAGTGAATTAAATCATCTTCCATTTACATATCAAAGTTTCCAAGTTTATTTAATTCGTCTAATATATCAGATTTTGCTTCATTTTTATAGCCATACGGTACTGTATCGATCTTATTTTCTAGGACATTTCTCTTATCATCTTTAGCGTTCAGTGCCAGCTTGTTTATGGTGATTGGTATACAAAATCATGTTTATAGCTTTTGATTACTGTCATCTCCCTAAATTTCTTCTCCCTAAGATCTTCGAACAAACATCTCTTCAAAGTTTTTCGATATTTATTGTTTTATTTACAACGCTTCTCTTAATTCCTTTACACTTACTGGATTTTTGTCTAGATATTTGTACGAGTACACCTTTGATCTCAATCCACAAAATTCTTACTAATATCTCGCCGTTTCAATTCGTCTTTGAATTTCCCTATTACCTTCTTATTTTTAGTAGTGAAACATTCGTGATCTTTTGGATAGTCGCTCGTATCGAAATCATCTATATATTTTCTTTAATAATTTTAAAGGGATCTCGTTTCAATTCCTAGGAAATAACTGTCTGTATCCATGTAACACAGATTCAAATCTGGATCAAACTTCTTTTAATTTGTTGTAATAAAAACTCGTACATTAGCAATTTTGAGGAGGTCGAGAACTGAAAATCCTATGTAAATCGGTTTGTTAAATTTAACCTTTTGTTTGTACATGTGACTCGCTATACAGTTGTCGTCCAAAGATATTGAAACATTTGAAATTCGTTTTCTTAGCTTGTTTTCATTGAAAATTCTTCGTTTCCTAGTTTAATATCACATCTATTTCTTACATTTTCCATCGATTTTCCAAAAACCGAGTTGTTTCATAAGCTTATAAAAGTATCACTTTATAGCTTTGGGTTCTCATACTAGTATTAAAATCGATATATTCTTTCATGAAAGGTTTCTGATCAAACGCAATAACCCTATTTCACATGTTTTAAAATCATCACCTTGTTCTAGATAGAATTTCAAATTTCTAGAATAACACAATATATTCTGTTTTGTTTAAAAGAGTTGTGCAAAGTTTGTTGTTATAATGTTCTGGAGCAAGAGGTAAAATCTTTGGTGATGTTCATGCAAATTTGTTGGATATTCAAGATCAACTTCTAAAATATATCCATAATCTTCTTCTCCCTGTAAGTTCTAAAATTGTTTCTTGCCACTCTTCTTTTGTATACGTTTTAGGATCCATCCACTTGATATCACTATACGGCCAGTTTTTGCATAAGTCCATACCCATAAAGGTTGTTTGCATCGACGTACAACAAATAGTTTTTCGGGCTTTGTCTTATCAAAATCTTTTTAAATATTTGTTATTTTGCTTTCACATATCGTTTAATAACACTGAGAAATGCCTCCGCGAATACCTTTTTTCGATCATCAAATACATATTATAATCACTAATTAATTGTAATTCTATCTTCGTTAATTTTAAACATAGCATCCCAATATGCAAGACTGGGAGCTGTTAGATAGTGTGCTGGATCAAGTTTATAGCAATTCAAACAAATATTCCTAAAATTTTCAAAGATATCAGCGAGCAATAGAACATCTTGAATGTTATAGAGATCGGAGTAATTTCCTAGATTTTTTACTTTTAATTTGTTCCATACATTTAAGTAGTGTTTGAAAATCTTTCTCAGATATGCTCTCGTCTGTCAAAAGTGAATGGAAATCTTGAATTCTCAATTCTTCTGTGTAATCAAGTTTTTCAATACTGTCGATAAATTCGTAAGGAAATATGCACTTTTCCAGATAGAATTTTAAAGATTTCTTCTTCGTCATTTGGTTGTCTATCTAGAATTGCGTTCAGACCATCTTGTATAAAATGAATTTGTATGTTTGAAATCATCTTTTTTGAGGTTTTTAGCTAACTTTTTCTATAGACGATGCCATAAATCTGAACGTATCTACGAAAGAAAACTTGAATGAACTTTCTTGGTTTATCATCTTCAAACTCCATACCCATATCCTGAATTTACTGAATAATTTATGTATTTTTCATCGGTGTTTGCGATCAAATCAACGTTTCCATATTGTTTAGCCAATTCTTTTATGTACAAATGAGTATCGTAATTTGACATATTGTGGCAGAAAACGGGAATATTTTGAGGAAATTTGAGATTCAAGTTACAAGATAAATGAGCTGAACCTCTAAATTTACCTGTTAAATGACAATGATCTCGTACTTTTTTTCTTGTTTGATTATCAAAACCCTCACATTCACAAATATGACAAAGACTAGAATTTTGTACGCTAATTCTTCTTCTCTTCGGTCAATTTCATAGGTATTTTTATTCTTAGAATTATACTTTTTAGCTATGTATTTCGATAATTTATTAAGTTCTTCAACAATTTTGCAGGAAAACATTAGGCAAATCGCTTCATTTTTTTGCTCTATAACATATAGGTTTATACATGCGATTGGTCACATTTGACACTAAATATAGAGTAAAACCATAAGGAATATGCTTCTGAATCTTGGTTGTAGTCGATTTTTGCGGATTGTTTTTGCATGTGGGAATCTTCTTTAATATGCTTTCAAAATCCATTATAAATAACGTAAGGATGAGAAAATTTCTTTTGATAATTAATAAATGTTGTTGTTTGACCTGGAAACGGCATAATTTGGCTTACAAACTTCGTGATTTTTACCAAATTTCTAAATGGTCTGTTAAATCTCCAGATTTGTAGAAATGGCTTAAACATCTTCTACATAGAAATTTTTTATGTCCATTTTGGATGTTTGAGAACTCACTAACCTACTTAAATCGGTTATCAAAACAAAATGAGATTTGTCTTCTTGTTTAAAATACAATAAATCAATGTTTAAACTCTGCATCATATTTTTTCGAAATTTGTAACCGGAACAACCTTAATACTTTCATCAAAACTGTAGACATTGATAGACATTTTTGGATATTTGTACTTGGAATTGTAACTTCGTTTCTCAAATAATTGTATATCTTTAAGGACATTGGATACTCGAAACCTGAAAATATCTCGTCATTTAACAAATTTTTCATATTGTTTTGAATCTTTCGCAGTCTCTTTCGGGTTTTTCAATTGCAATCTAATTGAGTAAATAAAGCAATAATCATCTTTATTTTTGATATTTATACAAGCTTTTTTATCTTTGTTTTTCTTTGGCAAATCGATATATGATCCTGCGTTCATCATTTCGTGTTTATTAATGCTCAAAACTAGTTGTTTACACCTTTTAAATGTCCATCCAGAACCCTATTTTGGATGATTTGTTTGTTCACGATGTGTAATTTATTAAATTGCTTAGTAATAAAGTCTTTACGTCGAAGATTTCGTCTGCTTTTATAGTAAAGTACATTGGGCAAGTTTGTCGTTCACCGTTTACTAAAGTTTCTTTCATATTCGCATTCCAAAGAGAGATAACCCTTCATATTTTTAACATTTTCTTGAAATTTCTCGATTAAACTCTTAATTTCTGGCCTCATAATTGATAGATATTTGTAAATTGACATGGAATTATCGTTTAAATTTGTTAAAATTTTGCTTGAAAAGACCGTGTATTGAGGATAAAACTTCTACATCAATGATATTTTCAGGTTTCCTCATTAAGAGTTTGTCAATTTCTTCGATCATTTCAGACTTAGTTTTATCGTTTGTTTCAATGGACAATTTTCTCAGCGATTGATTGAATTTTTTCATCTTTAAATAGATTGAGATCTTTTTTACTTTCCTTAAAATTTTTCTTTAGTTCACGCAATTTTTCTATATTGTACATCTTCTCGTGACCATCGATTTGATTCTCTTTAGCCCAAGTCCTCAAATAATTTTGTTCTTTATTATAAATTTCTTTGTTCTTCAAATGATTTTTTCGACTTATAATGTCGGGTAAAATGATGTTCGAAAACATCTTTTTTGCAGTACGGGCAGGATATCTTTTTTCCTCTCCATTTAAATAGGGAAAATTTGAATCTGCCAAGTTTTTACTTTTTAGTAAAATATCTTTTTTATTAAGCTGAAAAATAGCAATAATTCAGTAGAATTTCTAAGGATTTTTATCAAAATTTGATAAAAATCAGCACAATTTATGGTTGAACAGCCTTTGATTCTTCTATTTAAAGAAGAAAAAATTTGTTTAACTAACACTTGAAAAATACAGATTTTTACTAAAATTTGATACAAATCAGCACAATTTATGGTTAAACAGCCTTTGATTCTTCTATTTATATAGAAAAAATTTTATTTAGAGATTTTTTAAATTTCAATTTTGTAGTGATTTTTCGAGAAATATCGTTTCACATTATCACTTTAAAGCTAAAAATTCGCAATAATTAGAGAAATTCAGTAGATTTTCAGGATTTTTCAAAAAAAAACTCTAGTATATATGCACCTTAAGAGCTGTGGTTTTGACCCTAAAAAACCGTGTTTTTTAGGGTCAAAACCCCGGTTTTTTGTGTATTTGGAAGTATAGTTTTGATTTTTTCACCTTAAAAGTGTAGAAGTATTTAATTTTTTTCTATGTAAATGGCGCTGTTACAAGAGTTGAATAAGGTTGGTGATTTAAAGTTCAAAGAATACAAGAGATTAATAGAAATTTAGAAAGAAAATAAGAAATACAAAATTTTGAATTGGAGAAAATAAAAGATAAATTCGGGTTTACAATAATTGCCGAGTTGGAAGATTGTAAAGTACACTTGCCAACAGATTTTTGAACTGTTTTTGGGATGAAAAAAAAGATTAAAGAATTGAACAAAAATGAAAAATTACACTTGGTTGTTACTGGAAAGAAGACTATTAAAAGATAAAGACTGTGTTACAATTAACTTTGTAGAGTAAAGATTTCGAAGATTTGTAGCAGATTTTAGAGCTTAAGAAAGTAGAAGACTATGTTACAATTAACTTTGTAGAGTAAAGATTTCGAAGATTTTTAGAGCTTAAGAAAGTAGAAGCAAACAGCTATAGATTCGGTTATTTTTCCATTCGTGAGTTACATGATTCGTTTATTGTCCTTTAAACAGTATTTTACGTTGATTTTCTGACTGTGTCCCAAAAGTGCGCCAGAATCGGGCATGTTTATATCTACTTATATATATATATATATATATATATATATATATATATATATATTATATATAATATATATATATATAATATATTTATATATATATATATATATTATATATATATAATTATATATATATAATATATTTATATAATATAAATATATATATATATATATATATATTAGTTGTTTTAATATGGTCTAACCGATTTCTAAACAGAAAGCATAGATTTTCATATGAAATAGATGATATTCACAGTTGGGTGGAATATTTTGATTTGATTGAATCTTCTTTCATCACTATAAACTCTGTTTTCGAATAATATAGGTTCTATGTCTAGCTAACATACTTAATCGTTCGCATTTATAAATATAATTCAAGTACTGTGTGCAAATTTTAAAAAGATATTTAAAATGTTCAAATTTATTTAATATCACCCCTAATCTCTGTGAGCCACACGCTGTAAATGCTTATGAAATCTGTTGTAATCCTTATGAAAATATTAAGAATATAAAATAATTAAACTAGAGAGATAAAAAAATCACTGACAATGTATCGCATATTAATATAATTCTCACGAAAATTTGGAAAAATAGCTCATGAAAAACAACCAAACTATTATGCGAACTCTATAAACGTAGTAAAATATCGAAGGGGGGAAACCTGCATAAAATTCCGACAGTGGTTCGATTGTGTTCACAACTTGGAGATAAACGTAAGAAATCCCACCATCTTTGTTTCCGTGTTCTGACAATCCCTTTCCACAGCAATGAGCAAGGTAAAATAAATAGTTGGATTTTAGACCATACACCGTGCTATTGGTTAGAGATAGTATATACGTACTTTAACTTGTTTTTTCGTAGATACGAAGAAAATAGTGAAAACATAATGTCTGTGTTCTATACTTATATTTAACTACATCTCGAAATAATGTATAAATAATTTTTATGCATCTTAAATTTTCCGATGAATTTGATATTGACTTTCAGAAAAATATTTGGTCATTTTAAATGCGAAAAAAGTGAGTGTTGTAATATTTGCAGAAATGGATTCATATAAAGCTTTACGAGTGTAATTATGCAAACTAATAACTGTTAGGCCTACAATGCAACAACCAAAGCAAAGAGTAGGCAACATTTGAGTGTTTGTGTCATAAAATTCAAGACAATTTCAAAAATCTAAGTTTTTCAAATTAAAAAAAATTAAACGTAAACTTTTAAATATTTATTTTAATAATTATAATGATCATATATAACTTATTTAACAAACAATCCGTATAAAATATAGAAATAATTATCTTATACTCAGTTAGTAAACAGACATTTCATTTCATAAAACAATATGGGTTATTCAGTAGACTGTCTATGTATACATCCAAATAACATTGAGTACATTATTAATTTCTCAAAAAACGTATTCTATTGAATTTAATAACTAACTTTTATTAAAAAGTTATTTAATTTGTAGGTAAGTATTATCAAATACAATAGAGCTGTTTTAACTTGCAAGTACTTGAACATCCACGGTTTTATCGAATTATTATTTATTAAAATTAGCATGCGATTATTTTCCACACCTTTATACTGAAACAACTAGTTATGTAGGCCCTATTATAGTTATAATAATAGTTATTATTCAGTGATTTTGATGATGGGTTTTTTTTGGTTGGTATTGAATGTAGAAGTAAATGTTATTGGAGTTATTAGCTGATCTAATGTTGATTAATTTATGGGGTAAGCTGATCTGCAGTGTGGTGAGTGGCCGAAACTGCAATCGAATTCAGGGTATTAAATTATTGTTTAGAAAAATTCGTACCTGTAGTACCAAAATTTGATTTTGGTGGCCGTTTTATTATCCTGCAGATGTAAGCGTCATTGGTTATTTTAGTTTATGGTATCACTCAACCAGATTATTTTATTAAATAGTATACACTGTGTGAACTCTCACGCGGGCAACACCACAATCGAATCTTCGGGTATCAAATTATCGGCAGGAAGTACCTAAACTACCGAATAGTGGTGGTGAACCACTTATTGCACTGCAGGCATTAGCTGCCTTGTTGCTGGTTGAAAATATTCACCCTACCAAAATTGTGATTTGATGAGGCAGTGTGGCCTATGTTTCTGTTTAATTTCTTCTTAAATTACTTTAATGTAATATTGGCTATTTTGGGTGTTAAACATTATTATCAATTGATTGACATTGATAATTGATTGACAAGTGATTGTTGTATTATTGACTATCAAGAATAATGCTAGGCTACATAAATAGTTATTTACCTGTAAATTGATTTGTAAGGTTCCTAAGTTATTATCTGATCCTGTTAAAACAGAGAATAGTAATATTCCTGGAATAATATCTGTAAATATAATTTTTAGTTCATTTTGTGGCATTCGGGCTTGTGATATAAGCTAATAGGTAAAGGGTCTCTCAATTTGTATTAAATCAGTTTAAGTATAATTTAGTTACTCATAGGGAGTTTATATATTAGTTGATATAGACCCTCATACAATATTGTACTTAATTAGATAGGCCTAATTTTTGAGTTTAAGATATGAATGGGAAGTTTGATGGGTAAATATTGTATTACATTAAAGTTGTTAATGGGTGTGCGGGTATTGATTGATATGACAGTTTGCTCAGGAAGACATCCACAAAAACTGTGACGTTGTTTTATTTTAAGTAATCTGTTTCCCAGTTTTACTTTGATTATGAGAAACTTCAATATACAGCTTGGCAGATTTTTAGTAGGCTATACATGTTCACTAATAATAATACAAACTCCATCAAAAGTGTATGATATACATAACATAGCTTAATACACCAACATTCTTTTGAAGCTTGTAGGATAGTTACACTTTGTTGCTACTCGGACTTTGAAATTGTAGGCCATGCATTTATATTATGTCTCAGGATTGTAGACTTGCCGGATTTTAAATCTCCAGGAACAACAATGATACGGGTTCATATTTTCAATAATTTATTAATTAATTGGGTATCAATTTACAATAACGTGACCATGGAAAGGTATGTTAATTGTTTTCCTGATAACTACAATTTTTCCTGAAAACAATAGTGAAGAAAAAATTCGTCGGCAACGAAAATCAAAGGAGTTACGATTTTTTGAAATCCTCTGAAAACTATGTTTTTGACAGTACCTCTGGCAACACTATCCATATTTGACTGTTTGGTATTACTCCGCGGCTCTCCTCAAATAAAGAAGGGACGCCATTTTGAACTATTTTGTTCCTCCGTGTCTAGTATTAACCTCCTAGTTCAGTAGTGGTAATGGCACACCTTTGTGTTGGATGTTCATTAAGGTAAGTGATAAGTTACTGAAATGATGCTGACTAGTACGTTAATCCTGTCAACGATGCCTGCCCGCTACGCAGTGCTGCGCACTGCTTGCTCTTTTAGAAAAAAAATTAACTCGAGCTTTCCAAAAGTCCGAATCCCAGATCACGTGATGCCCCTGCTCCTTAACGCAATAATGCCCGAAAGGCATCAATATAATACAATAATATACTTTCCCCCCAGTTTATGTGCACCTGTGATAATCATACTTTGCTATAAATGCCCAACCCATGAAAAAAGTCCATTTTCTATGGTCACGCTAATTGTAAATAAATACCAATTATTGAATGTTTTAGGAATATTCAACAGTTAGTGACTTGAGGTAATTAGAAAATCATTATGTTCAAGATCAGCAATTTTTGGAACAATTCTATTTCTAAATCTGAGAGAGTTAAATTAGGAACGGATCACGTGTTTACACATATTACTAATTGTTTGAAATAGATTATAAAGACCTGGTTTAGTTGTTAAAACCACATTAACACCAACGCAAAGAGGACACAAACACTTAAAAACTACAATCAGGTTTCAGAGAAGGATTAAATAAATGCATCACTGGATGGTTTTATTTACGCTTGAAAACAATACCTTTTTTTAACTGTTTAAATTACACGCGGATAATGTACTGCATGTTTAAGATTCGGGTTAGATCATATTTTCATAACCTTCACGAATCAAGGTTGGAACGGAATAATATTTAATCTGTCCCCCCCCACCCCCCCCCCCCCCCACCCCCCCCCCCCCCCACCCCCCCCCCCCCCCACCCCCCCCCCCCCCCACCCCCCCCCCCCCCCACCCCCCCCCCCATAGGCCAATATCATTGTTGTCTTCGTTTGCTAAGGTATTTGAAAAAATAGTTTAAAGATAAATTATTGCAATTTTTGGAAGAATCCAGTTTTTTTTAGTAAAAATCAATTCGGCTTTCGGCAAGGGATGAGTACAGAGACAGCGGTTGCACGATTTTATGGATACAGTAACGAAAGGACTTAACAACAAAAAGAAAATTACAGGACTTTTTTTAGATATTACTAAAGCATTTGACACGGTTCACCATGATATACTTCTAGATAAATTATACAATGCCGGAATCAGAGGAGTTGCCTATAACTGGTTTTAAAAGTTTATATATCTGGGCGGAAACAGTGTGTTAAAGTTAAAGATTCCTAGAAGTAAATTTGGGGATGTAAAATTTGGAGTACCTCAAGGATCGGTGTTGGGAGCAACATTATTTTTAATTTATATAAATTATCTTTGTGATGGGAGTTTTAATGGAAAAGTAACCTCTTTTGCTGATGATACAGCACTATGTTATGTTGAAGATGCGTGGGAAGATATAAGGGTCAAGATTGATTTTGATTTGCAAGCACTTAGATGGTGGTTTTCTAAAAATAAACATGGTGTTAAGTCCGGAGAAGACAAAATTTATAAATTTTAGTCTCAGAGGAAATTTTAACTTTGAAAATAGCATAATTTACAAATGTTTGGACTGTATAAATAACAATAGTGCATGTAACTCAGAGTGTGGACTGGTAAAGAGTGAGAAATCTTTGAAATATTTAGGAGTTTTGGGTGGACAAACAATTGAACTGGAAGATTCATCTAGCATACTTAAAGAATAAAACTGAATAATGTAATTAGAATCTTTTATTTTCTGAAGAATATTTGTGATGAAAATCTCTTGAGAATGGTATACTTTTCCTTAGTCCCTAGTAGGATAGATTAGGCGATCTCGTGTTGGGGAGGAACGTACATATCAAATCTCAAACCTGTAATTACAATGCAAAAACATTTTATACGAATTATATTGAAAAAGAGAGTAACAGAGTCATCTTTTCCTTTGTTTTTGGAATTGAGGATTCTACCTCTCAGATATATGTATGTGTATAAGGTACTAAAATTATTTTATATAAGAAGCAAAAATAGTAAAGAAAGTAATGAATATAAATTGAGATTAAGGCATGCTGACAATTATACCACACCAATGCCAACAAACACCTTCTTTTTAAAAAATTATTCATTTTTAGCACCAAAATTGTTTAATGTATTACCTTGTGAAATTAGTAGTCTGTCGTTTATACCTTTCTTGAAATTATTATTATTATTATAGTAATTAAGGAGTGGGTATTTTCATTACAGAATGTTGAATGTTTATTAAATGTAAATTAAATGTTTTTAAATGTATTTTATATACTGTTTTGATGTCCAGTTTTATTGTCCAAAACTAGTGGGAGGGATATGTACTGTTAATGGCCATGGTTTATAATAATAAACACTAATGCTGAAATAATAGTATTTTGTCTTTGTATTATGAGTTATGTATGAAATGTTGTATTGTTGGTTGATAGGGAAATGTATGTGTGGGTGTAGGAAATTGTACAATGGATAGTATTTGTTTAAAATAGATTGTAGACATAATGATGATTATAATTTATAGTTTATTTTATATAATTAGTGTATGTGTGATTTATCTGTTTTATCTTGCAAGTATGAATCTAATTGAATTTTGTTGGAAAGAGGGTTTTAGGATTATGTTATAATATTTGAAAATGTATAATTGTTGTTCTATCACTGCTAGTTTCTTTTATTTTTATGAATCATGTAAATGCCTCAAAACAGGCTTTGCCTTGGAGGCCAATACTTTATTTCTCGGTATATGTATGTATGTATGTGTGGCATGAATGTTAATGTGTCAAGGTCAGCCAGTACTGATATACTATGTAATCGCGTGCTATGCACAGGATTATTTTGCTATGTATGTGGTTTGCATTTATATTTGTTGTATATTTGTATTGAATATGTTGGAATGTGTGCATATTTATGAGAAATAAAGTTTATTCTATTCTATTCTAAATGTGGAAAGTAACTTTCTTTGTTTATTTTTATTTCCTACGTAAACTATCAAACAGATTGCATTGAGATTTTATTTAGATATTTTTAGGAACTTTGTAATGAATATAGGCTTACTCTTATTGCGAAAATCCATCTGAGGTACAACCCATTTTTTATAAAAGCACAACCATATATTAAATGTATTCAAACAACTATATTTTAAATTTATTTACATTTATTGAGCAAAACCTTGAGTAAACTTGATAGTAACAACACTTCTTATACTTCAAACCTTTTCTGCGACTGTTCTTAAGCATACAGTAAAATAATACATGCTTTAGGAAATTAAACGTTTTGGTAAACTATACTTTTACGTATACATATTTAATAATTACTGAGAGTTACATGAAAAAGAAAAAGTTACTATGTAAATTTAATTATGAATTTAAATACTGTTATAAAACTGTCTAAAATATATATTTTCTTGATTGTTAAAACACTTTACGCATATAAGTGTGTAATTTAAGCGTGTTAGAAAAATAAATACGGTATTTTGAAGTTATACCTCAGGAAGTTGTTTGTACGAGAGCCACGTAAAAATTGTCACAACAAGCTATCAAAACCACATCAACTGGTTTAATATTACGCCATCGACATTTTATGACAGCTTTCATCCCTTAACTCTCGTTTGTCATTATTCATGGTTGCCTTTACAGCGATAATTCGATCCAACCACTTTCGGAATTTTTTTATACATTTATAATTATTTATTTACATTAAAACATTAAAACCAATATGTAACACTTTTATTATTTTGTGAGGCCTTTCGATATCTTTTTTAAATATTGGTTTAATGTTTTAATGTAAATAAGTTATCAGTACCAATATAAGCTCCATCTACAACATTTATAATTATATTTTGTTGCAGTAGGATTTAATTGAATTACTTAGAATAATTTAGTTGGATTTTGTCTCATCCTTATAAAATAATCAGTAAATAAGGTTGAGTTGCACTATGGAATTGGCGTGGCATCAGATGATGCTCCCTATTGGCCAAGCAAATTTAAATTTACATCAGTTCTGATTGGGTAAATTTGAAGGTCCGTTTACTACATCCGGTTCTTTACTTCTCAAGGAATCTTAAATCCGCTATTCCTCCTGGAGATATTCCACCAGAACCAATTCCGGTTTGATCACATATATGTGAATGCACTTGTTCGGCATTAGTTGGCCATTTCTCCATAAACATCTTTAGCGAACGATAGCTTAAAAATCTGCAAAAAAATCACCGTTTTACTGTTTGTATGAGGCTATCCAACCTCGCGTATACCCTAGCAGAGTATTCTGCTTTAGTCAGAGTATTCTGCGGAGTGCGGTGACAATGGACATAAGTTTCCATACATGTGGGCCTCTTAGTGCAATGGACAGTGAGGTAATGCCAAAGGTGTATATTAATAATACATTAATTATCAACCATTGTGAGATAGTATATGTAGGCTACCAGGAAAGTTGCAATCCAACATTTAACAAGAAACCCTATAAGATGAAATCCTGACTCGCGGTTATATAAGCCTGTTTCACTGGTTTTCTCTAACCCTTGTAGTACAGGCCCAGTAATATTTCCCATATTCTGTATATCTATATTATAGTTGCATTTATTCAATCAGTGCACATCATTCTTAAATAGTTATTTTTTAATGTTATATGGATGCGTTTACAAAATGTTAAAAATATCCATATTACAATATGCTTCAATTATATTATATTTCTTGTTTACTTTATACTAACAAGACATTTTGCACAAAAAATAAAGTATACATCGTCCTTAACAGGAAGAGGAAGGTTGTCCGCAGCTATACAGCACTCTAATACATAAGTTACTTAATAATTAGTAATTTAATATGAAATAGGTTGCTTTTCTTGTTTCAGAGAGGACAGGAGAGAGTAATTTATTTACTATAATAAAATTAAATAAATATGAGTTTGTAGGTTATTCAAGAAAAAGTATTGTACTCAATTCGTAGGGAAGTATAACCGTCCTGTATAAGATTTGGAAATTGGTCTAATATTGATTATATAGTTATTAATAGTTTACCATTTCCTATAAACTCCAGCCCAGCAAACAGATGCTAAGGTGTGGTAATCTGTACTGACCAAGGTACACGGTTTACTGGACCGGGTACTCACCAAGTTCACCACCTAACCACTTCATCACCACGTTACAATATGGTGCGTCATTTGAAAACAAATTTAAGGTTTTATAGTTTAACTGAATAATTTTATTGGGAATTTGTATTGTACATAAATATTTACTTTCCACAATATGTTTGGATTATAACGAGACCATTATTTTATAAGCTTTACATACTTTTAATGCGACATTTGTGAACACCTCTGCCCACTTCACGTACCTTACCAGTTACATGCATACAGGGTATATGTCTGTAATAGGCGAATAATGCCGTAATCGAAGCACATCTTATCACTACCACCGACCTTGTACTGTATCAGCTCTTCCTTAATCTGTTTAATCAAATTATCAAACGTCTCAGTGGCTCATTAGAACAGGCACAATAAGGCTTCCAATAAGACGTCTTTATTTATAATATAAATATTATACTAATATAAATAAAAAAGAAATGAATAAAATAATTTACTTTAAAAACAAACACTCCAATAATCATTCAATTTTATTTCTGTGAGGCCTTATTTTTATTTGAATGTTTGTTTTTAAAATCAATAATCTATTCCAATAAGAAAGAAGACTCAATGTATGAAGAAAACAATATTGTATTTATGAACTCACAATATGAAATTATTTTAGGTTGGTCTGGTTACTGTTAAGAAGAGCTTAAGTATCACTTTCATAACGTAAAGAGCTTTAATTATTGGGTTATAATAATTATGTTTATTAATGATGGATGGAGCATAGATGTCATGCGTGATAGTTGAATAGTTACTATTAGTTTACTTTCTTCTCTGTTTAGTATAAATAACTTATCAATGTTAAAATAACTTTGTAGGGACCTGGTACCGTGAAATTGGAATGGTAAGATCGGAATATTAGTGCGTTACTATGCAATATACTGTTTTACATAGTAAACATTCTTACACATTTATACGAGTGTATGTATATCCCAAGTATAACCTTTTTACAACAGAGGTAATGTCTTCTACCACATACAAAAACATATATTTAAATTATTAATGCCGCTCGTATTTATTATTTATTTAAAAGTTTTTGCTATCGCATGTGAACTTTGTCTACGTCTGTACAGATGACGTACAAGGAAGTTTTACTGTAAATTCATCATTGTAAAATCTATGTCTGTTCCCTTGAAATGAATTCATATATTGAAAATTAGCCACTACGAAATGTAATTGACTTAGCGCTTAAGCGTGGGGAATCTATTTTACCATTAATTTGATAACGAAAGTAGGTTTGAAGCTTCACTTCTACCACCTAAATTGAATTAAAAATTATGAACATCGGTATATTGGGGACGAATAGAATGTTGTCCATTGTAGCAATCGCAAACTTCCCACACTAACCCAAAGTCTGATTTATATTTAGTCTTCTCATAATATTTGTTAATTGATAACGACGTATCTTTTAACATGCAAAAAGAGGTGATGGAAATCACGGGGTTTCTTCAAAAAACTATTTTGTTTTTAAAAGCACTTCCCTCAAGCTTGAGGGAGTGCTTTTTAAAGTTCATTTCTAAAGAATAGCTATTCTTTATCTCAAGCAATTTTAAACGTTACACTTCTAAGTTCATAAAACAATATTGACTGTAGAGATACTCTCAGTATTATCAATTACATTTACCAAATTACGATTCTTGGAGCACATGTACCATATTGGAACCAAATTAAATTGTGCCTAATATAAAATATAAATGTTCAAAATTATTTATAAACTGTGTGAGGTCTTTCGAAATCATTACTTTCATTATTAGACAACAACATAAAATCATTATGACATTTCCACAACGAAATAATCCAATTTAATTGGATGATATTCACATACGTATACTCTTGACACTCATTTTGCAAGTAAGCTCTTTACACAGGGTAATAAATGCAAGTCCAATGCTTGAACATCCAATAACGTTATAAACTTACATTTTTTCTGACATGAATGAACAACTGTAGTAGTGTGGCTTCCTCAGAATACATGTTTTTATATTTAAACCATAAACAGTAAATATAATTGTTATATGAATGGATACGTTTATACTGGTAACTCTAGTGGGAAACATTGTCTATATCGGAGAGATAAAAGAGAGGGGTGAGGGAGGGATGGAGGGAGGGAGAGGAGGATAAAACTCAGTGATAAAGAGAACACACGGCTTTATTAAATATAACACTAGAACTTATCAATTGATTGACGATTTGGATGAATAAGTTCCTTTAGGACTGTTCACCCTCAACAAGCAGCCACGTAGACAAATCATATCTTTATTCGCCCAACCAAGCAACTAAGTACATCAGAAGCATACGACCCTCTCTCTTGCCTCCTAGAAACTACCAGGCCCGAAAGGAGGGAACCTACAATTGAAATAATTTTATATTTGTCATACCAAACAAAGAACATAGAATTTGAAACCACAAAGTCATTCCAAACTCCTAATCTTTTTCAACTTTGGTGTTTATTTGTTTAGTAAATTTTTTATTGTGTTTCACCATAGTGTAAAGATGTTAGACGCAAAGTAAAAAAACCTGGCCAAAATAAATAAGTTCACGTTAAAATGACGTCCGTATACTCTGTAGTCAATCACCTAGTAATTAACGAACACTTCTACGGGTAAACCAGAAACAGGACTACACAGAACATTCCCTTCTACAATTCATTACATGTATGAGTATATCTGACGTATTTAAAAATAAATATTAATATGTGATAATTTATACTAGTTAAACGAGAGTCCGTGATAAATCATTATTATAACTTTGCAATTTACAAGTTAACAACTGATTAATCATACCAGTTGTAAAAACTTTATGCAAAGTTATACTGACTTAAATCAACCTTAGCACTATAATATTTTTGTACATGTTCGTTAAAAATGGTTCTTTAACTATAAACATCTTATTTAGTTTCGTGTCACGGCAAATATCGATGGATATCTAACTGTTTGTAAATCAACTTAAATAAATGGAAAGGAAAAGTGATAGTATATGTGAAAGCTGTTTACAAGACTCTGACAACAGCGGCAAGCGACTCATATTACGGGCTGCCAGTGACGTGTGAGCAGATAAAACCCTGTAGTGACAAACCGTGTATAAACCTTGAGCCTCCTGATGCAGGTTTTTCTGTGACAATACAGTATTTTAATACTTCCACTGTCTGGAAACCATGATATATTCATATTTTTATATCATAGTCAGCAAAACATATTCGTCACTCACCTGATGGGGAATGGCCATTGGATAAATCTATTCTGACATTGTCAAATCAGAATAGTTTTTAGAGTATTTAATTGGGTTTTTAAACCACGTTTTCCACATACAAAATGCCAACGTATAAACTGAAATGATGTCGACTATAAGTCCAGTCATCACTATATCATTGAGGGATGTATCACTTTACTGCATCTACAGCTGGCATCACAGCAAGTTGTAAGTTTTGCAATACTGCTGCAGGTCTTCAGTATTCCATGTTGAAGCAGGATGTATAAAGGAGCAAAGAGAAACAGTAGACCATCATTAACATATTTTCAAACAATTTTAAAATTAGGTTTGGCGTTTTCTTGTTTGGTCGTATCTATAGCCTAAAGCAGGGTAATTTGTTTGCAGGAAAGAAGTACACCGTGTACCGAATGGACGAAACACAAGGGGTTGGATACCGCTGAGGTAACACTTTTAGATGTCAAAATTAAAATAATGTATTACCACGCTGCTGCCAAATAAAGTGATAATGAACTAAATTATATCATAGAGGTAAGCATAAAGTGTTCTATGGGACATTGGAACTTAATATAACGGATAAACTTAATAATTATTGGAAACTTTAAAATCCACTTCCCTTCACGTAGATGTTGACTCACAAGCGCGAGCGTCGGCATCTTGGCTCAAAATTGCAGCTGTAGTCGACAAAAGTGAAGATTAGTAGGTTAGAAGTCTAAAACATGAATTTTGGAAGCACTCAAAGTTAAATCAGAGACTCGGTTGAAGTTGAACTCGCCTAAAACAAAATTACGGCGGTATTAGCCGTTTATAAGGACAACGTAAGATTCATGACAACGTTGTCTCATCAGAAGGACATCACTACATTATTATCAATATTAATTTGCCAAATAAAACATCAACCAAGGTATGTTACTTTACTTCAGATTACATTCAAAATTCTCGAATGAAAGGGCTAATTTTTAATACGAAAATATAAATTTTACTTACGAACAAGGCGCGTGAGATGTTAATCGGCAGCAGGAACGGCAGGTACAAAGTTCACGAGAGAAAAAATTAATACGCGTACCAATTAGTTTATTGATTCGCCAAGAACATCTTACATTAATTATATTAACCAGTAACGAGTAACAGGATTGGGAAAATATTTATTATATAAAATACAACTAAATAACGGTACAACTGTACCTTCATTCAGTTTTCCTAGTAAGGCTTTCTCAGAGACTTCATAAAGAGGTTTATTCTCACTGTTTCTTTTTTAATATTAGAGGAATTATCTGATTCCTGGTAGCAAAACAATTGGCTATAGTTATTTAAAATAATACACAAGAATAGATTTAATAACCCAATTCTGTAAGTGATGAGAGCTAGTGACGGTTCACAATGAATTTAATTGTAATAATACCTATAAACTCTTTATCAATAATGATGGATTTCTTATTTTTATTGTTTTCGAAATAATTTTCTACAACATATTGCTTTTCGTTCTGAAACAGATGATGTTATGTTTTCGAATCCTAATTATAAATAAGGTTTCTTATCTTTTTTGTTGTTCAGATCCTTCTACTCTCTATGATCATTTTCTAGGATTTATTTATTTATCTCAACGGTGATCACCAAATTTTATACAAGTACATACATAAATGATGACATCTGTGAACAAAAACTTGCCTAGTTCAATATATAAATTTGTGCCTCCCAAAAAAATAAGCCTCCTTCAGTACTTTGAGCCGAAAAGACTATTATATTAAATGTTGGTGCTTCAACTCTGTATCTTTCCTATTTCTCTGAAACCACGATAAGTTCTATAAGCTCAACTCTAATCATACTAGGTTAATTTACGGTTTATTTTAAACATAGTAAAAGTCCAGGAACATCCATAAAAAACTGATAAAATCTATTTACTAATATTTTGGTGGAGATAAACAAAAATGCTCTTTTGTAATTATGTCTTATTAATCGTTTTAAAAACATACAGTTGTTTGAAAGAAATGTGTAAATTGTTTTTTTTATTTAGGAGCTAATCGAAAGGAAACATATTTCTCCAATGAGGTAGCTTTACGATGAAATTAACAAGATAATTAAAATGGCAAAATAATATAAGCTGGGATTTAATTTACTAACAAAGTAATAACCAGAAAAATTCTGATTTGATTTTAAATTTTCCTCGATATGTGTAACCTCTTTTACTACTGATAGCATAATAGTGTTTTCTTTTTTGCAGAAACCATAGAGAAAAGGTAATTAAACCTTAAGGTGTTCACTTACAGACACTTGCAAGTAATCCATGATAGTTTGTACGTTCACAATAATTGTGAATAAATTTTTGAAAAATGTTTTATTATTTTAATATCGAAAGAAATAACACATAATCAATTATTTTTATTACGTTGAGTTATGAAAAAGAACCGAAATTTTGTTAATTTTACTGTATATATGTATTTCGTATATGAAAAAATAGCTGCACAATTTGTAGCATTCAGGTAGTGAAAGCTGTTACAGGGCAGTAACAGGCCTATAACCCTATACATGCCTATAACATGGCCTATAACCCCGTTACGTGTTGCCTCATTGAAATAAGTTTAGCCCGTCTTCAAACTAGTTTATCAGCTGATACAAATTTAATAAATTATCTAGTATATTTCACTCTTTTTATATTTAGACTCATTTTACGATTTAGAATATCTTTGGTTTAAAAACATGTAATCTTATTTAGTTTAAGAATTTTTCGGAGACTCAAAATTGCTGACATCTGATTAAAGGTGGGATTAAACGTTATCACGTTTTTTACTCATTGAGATACGATTATAGAACCAGTATAAATAGACTAGTAGTTTTACTAGTTAATTCCAACAAGATCATGGCAAATTATGAAGATAACAAACTTCTTACGAAATGATTTAAACAACATGTGGTAATTTTTCAATGCATTGTGATAATAATTTTAATTGGCCAAAATTAAGACTATATGATTTGCATGATAAGATTAGTGTTTTTAATCATCTGATAAGACGTTACTTATAAGAACTTATACCGATGAAATTGTTACAGAATACTGAAGTACAAAAGAACATTTTTTAATAACATTACCAACATATTACTAAACAATAAATTGATATAAATGGAATATTTGGGTTCCCAAATACGTATGCAAATGCCCATAGTTCTAATGTACGTGACAATATCTCACCTTAAAAGATTCATTACTTTTTATAAAAGTGAACTATAAATATACCCAATGAGGTTTGAATATGAACTTTATTATCACGTTCAGGTTTGTGGGAATGAGTAAATATACAAAATTTGACCTATAAATCTAAATAAAGTTGGATTTTTTGTAAGAAAGTACTAGTAGAGTACTAATCCTGAGATCGTAGTTACATCAAACCTGTGACTATTATTCAGTATTGTCACGCTCAAATAAGTAATCAATTAAGTACAATATAGATATGAAAGTACAAAATAATACACTCTATGTTTTCTAGGTGTAATACATAGACAGTAACTGAATGATACACACTTTACAAACCAAAGTAGTCTGTTTATTCAACTACGTTTAACATCGTGTTAAAGGAGATGGCCTGAAATCTTGTCAAATGTTTCTATCTTTGACAAAGATTAACATATGCATATATGCATACTTTTATAACTAAACTATACATAATAATTCCAAATAAGAACAAAAATTATAAACGATTTCAAAAGTAATATTTAAATTTTAATGGATTCTATACAGCTTGTATAATCACAATTTCTTTCATGTATACAACTCATAGAAATACTCTATTGACTTTTTGTTTGCTTTTGTTGTTACGTGTTATTAGTTGCACCGTTATACTTGTAAAAGATTATTAGAAAATCATTTTCGCAAATTTTAAAATACTTTTACGATTTTTTGTTATGTCCCAATGTCTCCTTTAAATTCAAGATCATATGTCTCGTAAAATCAAACATGTATAACACTTATTTAAAAATAGACCTTATTGCAATGAACTAGAAATGTAGAATATGTAATTAATGTTTGTAATATATTCATTATAATCGAAACAAATAAAGTGTAAATATACTTTCTTTAACATAGTGTATCATATAAATATCATCATTTTATCATATCGCTCATTGCTGTGGTAAAGGATTGTCAGTACAAGTAAATTAAGATGTTGGGAATTTCCTTCGCTTTTATCCAGGCCATGATCAGAAATTGAACCGCTGTATTAAAACTCTGTCAGACTTATATTCAGGTTTTCACCCTTGTATATTTTACTGTTTTTATAAAGGTTGTCGAGTACACATTTTATAGCAATATAATAATATTAATCAATTTCTTATTGTATTGGTCAAAAATGTATGTACTGCCAATTTAATTCATATGTAATATTTTGGTTGTTTTTCATACGCGTTAATAAATTTTATACAATTATAATTACTTTTAAGTACTTAAATATGCGCTACCTGATCAGTATTTTTTAAATCTATTGCTTTCGATATTTTTAATATGTATAAATAAACATACCAAATTCTTCATAAGAAGTTAAAGTGTATGCCTCACAGAATGGGGGGTGAACTTTAATAATTTTTAAAATTAATTTATTATATTTTAAACATTTTCACACAGTACTTAACTTATAATTTTTAAAAGTGAATGACTTATACAGCTGATTGAAAGCATTTTAAATATATACGTGTATGGCATCACCGTAACAGAATTTTTAGTGGTATATATGTAAATATTCTTACATTCCAACGTTGCCAATAGAGATTCCGATAAAAATACTTACGTTAAAAACTGTACGTTAAATAACATATCATGTTAAAATTGTTTCGTACCAACATAATAAACATTAACAACATATGTGTCTCCTGTGCAAAGTAGAAGTCACATTTTATACACGTTATATATATATATATATATATATATATATATATATATATATATACGCAAGCACCAACATGTTTATTTATATAATTGCTTACTTTAAGTCACCAATAAATAAGTTAAAAACTCAATTCATCTACTGTAACTGAATAGATGTGGCTCGCTAGTTCTGCAATTCACTGATTATAATTACAAAGTACTATTATAATTTCCGGACGTGATAAGATTACTAGTGTAAAGAAAACTTTAACCAATGCAAATGTTGCTATTGGACAGGATGTTTTAGAATTTCTTAATTATTTATTTGCAACTATACGCTGTACGGACATGTTAAGCAACATTATCTAGTTTCCCTGCTCTACATAATACGGTAAGATATATTTAGTATGCAACGTAAAAGAATTTTGTAAACTTGGCAGTACAATATTGTGGAAACTTTGGAATAACAAACTGAAGAAACTCCAAATTCTTTCAGAAAGGAACATGAGTAAATAAATAAGATTCAGAAGCTATACATAGGATCCTTACATAAACAAATTTGCATTTTGAATAGAAACATTCTATTATTATAGTTGCGTGAGAGAGTAAATTGTTTCTTTAAACCATACTTTAAACTCTATTTACGTAAGACATGCCCTATTCATAAAACTTACTTATTATCATAACGGGCACTGTGGATGCATTAAGAAATCTACTGCTAATCTAAATTTAATAAAGTAAGCTATAAATACACTTAGTGGTTAAATAATTCAAACTTAGCTGTATAAACCATTTGCTCATATAAGACCCCTAGATTTACTAAAGACAAACACTTGTGTTTAAAAAACATTCAACCAATTGTTCAGAGCCCAAGTCAATACAGATTACTAGCTTGGGATAACGAGGGCCCTGAGAGGCTCGGTCAAACTGTCAACTCTCTCTGGAAAGAATTTATCTTTTATTCTACGCTTTGGACCCTCGCTGTTCAACGAAGTGATTGAGTTTTCACATAATGATCACTTCCTACGGATATTGTTTTATGGAATTGGAAATAAATTTTCTCTATAAAACGATTATAAATAAAATTTTTAATTTATTTGTAACTCTGGTGAATGAGTACCTATTTTAATTAATTTTCACTTATGTATTTTCTGTATAAATTCAACACTAATGTATTAGTTAGCAGCTGGAATAAAACTTTTCATACATAAAAATATCCTTTTAAGTATTCATCTATGGACAACATGCTCTTAGTCAAGTTTAATTTTGTGCTGGTTCACTGAAATCCAAAAAATTTAAGTTTTAGTCATATTTTTGTTAAAATTTTATAACCCAACTCCAAGTATTAAAATAACTATAATTTTATATATTGTATTGTATTGTTGTATATTAATATGCTCCAATCGGTATCGACATTATATGATTACATTCCCTTACATTAACCATTGTAAAGTATTAGTTTGCTTAGTCGATCAACTTAATGTTCATGAAATTTGAATTGAATTTGCTCTTTATACGGAAGGTGTAAGTTAGTTTGGAGTTCAGACTGGTGTGGCCTGATGGCAGCTCTAATCTTTGATATTGGCTGAAACGGACACTGTGAACTTCAAACTTAACTACATCTACTGATCTGGGTAACTAATCCATCATTCCATTTTCAGTACACTATAACATGCATTTCAATCGTGTGACAAGTTTAAGAATCCACAGATTTCCCTACTTCTTATTATGATTGGTAACACTGAGAATAATGTTGATACTTAAGGGACGTGAGAATTACAGGGAAAATTACTGCATATGATTATCTTACAACACTGACAACTAATTATCAAAAGTGTTGTGTTACTTTTTATGTGATAAAGTACGATTTTACATCGAAGCTCAACGACTATTTGGTTATGTGTGAGCATTAAATACAAAGCTATGACTATTTCCGTGTTTTTTTATAATAGCAGTAAATAATTAGCCGCAATAGCAGTTTTATAGCCTAGATTTAAATAGATGATACGAGGTAAATATAGTTCAATAAATATTACAGTTGGGTATATTTTATATCTTTACATTTTTATACTAGTTACGGGTATGTTATTAAATTAGTTATTATTAATACCTCTTGTTAGAAGACGTTATAGTTAACCAAAGCCTATCAGAATCTTGGTCACCCATCCACAGGAGCCTTGCATTAATTATGAAAGTTTAATGAATGGTAGCTTTGAGGAAAACCACTGAGAGTTCCATGTAAACACCGTAGGATACTCGACGTGATTACTCGTACATCAATCAGGTGGTAATGAGGCAAAAGTGTGCTTCTGTCACACTTCAGCTATCGTGCTCTTGATATTCTGTCAAGAGCAAAACCGGAAAATTTCTCAGTGATCACCAAATATCTCCGAAACCGAAACCTATTAATTGTAGCAGCATTAATATCACACTTTATTATTTCATCAAATATAAAACTGCCATGACAACAATTATATTAGTTTTAAAAATAAATGTGATTAAGTTGAAATCAACTAGCATTGTATCCTGTATTTTAAGTTCCTGATCTATGATAGGTTTTTTAAACGAGATGAAGCAGTGTTTATGCTCTAAGGGCCCAAACATTAAAGTGCGTATTGGAAATTTATTATGTATCAAAAGATATTGAGTCAATCCAAAACTCCGCATCTGACGCTACTCCATTAGAACTTTGATAAGTTTTCTGCAATTACGAGGTCAGGCGTTCTTAACTGCACATTTATGTTTCCAGCACCCCTGCTGTCGATAACCGTCGTAAAGAATTATTTGGACTTTTCCATTCAGTAGGCCTACTACCCCAAAGCAGGATACTTCCAAAATAAACATTTTATTCGTGATGGAGAAAATACATTTCTTAAATCAATCTTAATTTAAATTACATTAATCTATTGCCGAACAGACAAATTTATTGAATGTGTAATGGCATAAATAAGCTAACGTCGAGTCATATTAATTAGTTTTCTATTTAAAATAATTAACTCTTTACATCCCAGCAATTTTAATTTTAATATTTTATTACAATGAAGATCACGTTAATAGAGGATGTTAACTTGCTTCCTTATTCTCGCTGGGTACAACGTGTCAACTACAGAAACAACTACAGGAACGATTTTATGAATCATAATTAATACCATACTTTATTTCAATAAAAAATAATAGTGATATCAATTATATTCATTTATATGAATGTAAATTTATTTAATAATTAGTTTTTAAGGGTACCGTTCCATATTTTTACTGTATTAAGAGTTTTTTTTATTGAAAATGTGAATTTCTATCTACTTGGTTACATGATGGATAAGATTACAAAAAATCTTAATGAGTACCTAAGTGAGCCAGATTTGCTATTGTATAATTTATAATCTTATACAACAAAAGTCAATTGCACTATTTATATTATACTTTTGATGCCTATGTTAATTTTCTTTCTTCCCATGGTCAAGAAAACATGTTAAAAAGAGTATATTTATGTTCATTGTAATTTATTCCGATTTAAATATTTATTCCGTTGTCAACCGAGAAAATTTATATCACAGATCAAAGATTTTAGTATTTTTATCAACAGAGAACTAAGATAAGTTTTATATTAATCTTTAAGTTTGCATAAAAATACCCCGATAATTAGTTGTTCAATACCTAACTTTGTCTCTTTTTCCATCGAGAATACGAAACAATATATATATATATATATATATATATGTACACAGCATTGATAAGCCTACTTTTGTGGAAAGACAACTAAGATAGGTTTCTCACCAATGTAATTTACTTCTTTCTTAGCATGTTTTGTTCCATTAAATTCCAGCATTGATTTTACTGATTAAAAGATATATATCACAGATCAGCGAAACCTAGTTCACTCAAAAGAAGACTAAGATGAGTTATATACATACTCGTAAGTAGATAATAATACGGGGTTACTAGCGCACTTTTGGAGCCAACCGAAATGCAATGTAAAATCGTGTTAAATGTACAATAATCAAATCTGAGAAATCAAACAGGAAATCACGAATGAAAAATAACCGAATCTATAGCTGTTTGCTTCTACTTTCTTAAGCTGTTTTAATTAAAAAAAATCTATGAAATCGAATTAAAAATCTTTATTCCACTTAATACATTTTAAAATTTTTATTTTAAATGGAAAGAGAAATTATGGAATTATATCTGCGCGAGATATAAATTTTTCAGCACAAATGTTTATGTTTATATTTCAACAACTGAGATAAATAGAAATGATTTCACTCTATTATACAACTATTTAGGCTATTATGTGTATGATTATAAAGATTATTACGGAAGAAATCGGGATTTTTCATCAGCGAAAGAGTATATTTTTGACGTTTTTAGAAGGAATGAAAGAGAATAATATGAATTTAGCAAATAATTTTTCCTAAGTAAAAGGATATTTTACTAAATAGTGAAAATCAACACATAAAATTATTCCTTAATAAATGGTGAGTAAAAAAATATCATGTCCGTTTTGTAAAAAAGAAATTTTAGAAAAGAATTATAATCGACATTATGAGTCTAAAAATTCATTTGAAGAACAAAGACATTTATGAGAAAGAACTGAATTTTTAAGACAATGGGCCAAAGAGAATCAAATCGATGATCACCAAAACATGTATAACATAGAAAAATTGCGCGAATTAAAGAAAAATTTCAAGACTGAAAAGAAAGGTCTTGAACTATTTAATGATGAAAAAATTCAATCAATCGCTGAGAAATTATCTATCAACACCAATGATAAAACCAAGTCTGAAATGATCGAACAAATAGATAAACACAAGCCTGAAAATATCATTGATGTCGAAGTTTTATCCTCTATGCATGGTCTATTTAAGCAATATGTTTTTAAACTCATTTCAATATGTTTTTAACTAATTTGAACGATAATTTCATGTCAATTTACAAATATCTATCAATTATGCGACCCGAGGTTAAAAGTTTAATCGAAAAATTTCAAGAAACTGTTAAAAATATGAAAGGATATCTATCTTTAGAATGCGAATATGGACGAACTTTGGTGAATGGTGAACCACAAACTTGTCCAATGTTTTTTACTATAAAAGCAGACGAAATCTTTGACGTAAACGACTTTATTACTAAACAATTTAATAAATTAACACATCGAGAACAAACGAATAATCCAAATAAAGGTTCTGGTTGGACATTAAAACGCTGCAAACAACTGACTTTGTCTTTAAATAAACACGAAATGATAAATGCTGGATCATATATCGATTTACCAAAGAAAATTAAAGATAAAAAAACTTGTGTAAACATAAAAAATAAAGATGATTTCTGTTTTATTTATTCTATCCGATGTGCTATTGAAAAAACCAGAACGAGACTGTGAAAGAGCAAAACAACATGAAAAATTTTTAAATGATGAAATATTTTCTGGTTTTGAGTATCCAATGTCTTTGAAAGATATACGATTATTTGAGAAACGAAGTTATAATTCTAAGTACAACTATCCCAGACTGTCTATCAATGTCTACAGTTTTGATGAAAGTTAATACTTATTGTTAAAACTTATTGTGATGTATCTTAATAGATTGTTCCGTTACAAATTTCCGAAGTTTATGATGCTGAGTTAGAAATTGATTTATTGTATTTTAAACAAGATGATAAATCTCATTATGTTTTAATGACAGATCTAAATAGATTAGTTAGTTCTCAGTTATCTAAACACAAAGAAAGAACATTTTTGTGTAGAAGATACAAGAAGAAGTAATTTCTACAAATCTGGAGATTTAACAGATCATTTAGAAATTTGTAAGCAACATGAAGTTTGTAAACCAATTATGCCATTTCCAGGACAAAAAAATTATTTTACTAATTATCAAAAGAAGTTTAGCCATCCATACGTTATTTATATGGATTTTGAAAGCGTATTAGAAAAAATTCCAACATGTAAGAATAATCCAAAAAAAATCGACTACAACTAAGATTCAGAAGCACATTCCTTATGGTTATACTCTATATTTAGTGTCGAATGTTACCAATCGCATGTACAAACCAATATGTTATAGAGCAAAAAATGAAGAAGATTTGCCTAATGTTCCGACAAAATTGTTTGAAGAGCTCAATAAATTATCGAAATACTAGCTAAAAAATATAATTCTAAGAACATGAAACCAATGAAATTAACTGAAGAACAAGAAATTTCATATCAAAATGCAAACGTTTGTCATATCTGTGAATCATCAACTGGTTTTACTCCTGATAGTTATAAAGATAAGAGTTTTAATAAAGTAAGAAATCATTGTCATTTAACTGGGAAATTTAGAGGTGCTGCTCATTTATGTTGTAATCTGAATTTGAAATTTCCACAAAACATCCCAGTTTTCTGTCATAATATGTCAAATTATGATACTCATTTATACATAAAAGAATTGGCTGAACAATATGGAAATGTAGATTTGATTGCAAACACAGATGAAAAATGTATAAATTATTCAGTAAATTCAGGATATGGATATGAGTTTGATGATGATAAACCTAGAAAATTCATCAAGTTTTCATTTGTTGATACATTTAGATTTATGGCATAATCTATTGAAAAATTAGCTAAAAATCTAAAGAAAGAAGATTTTAAACATACCAATCATTTTATTCAGGATGGAAGAATATTGAATGAAATTATAGAAAGACAGCCAAATGACGAAGACGAGATTTTTAAAATATTGTCTGGAAAAGGCATATTTCCTTACAAATTTATCGATAGTATTGAAAAACTTGATTACACAGAAGAATTGAAAATTAAAGAATTCTATACACTCTTGACAGATGAGAACATATCTGAGAAGGATTATCAATATTACTTGAGCGTTTGGAACAAATTAAAAGATAAAAATTTAGGAAATTACTCTGATTTATACAACATACAAGAGTAAGTGACACAAATCAAAATGTATTTGCATCGCTAATTAACATGTTTCTACACTGTAAAAATATAAACACTAGAATGTTTATAAAACCAAATTTTTGAAAATTATTTGGAATAGAATTATGACTATTCATGTTATTCAATTATTATTAATTGTTCCAATAGTGTACAAAATATAAAATGTAGCACATTCTTAAATGGAACAAATTCCATAGCCATATGTGTATACAAAAAATATCTGTAATTTTCGAAAAAAGATGTTTTCGCATATCAAAATATTTAAAATACTACATTGAAAGAATGCTTGTTTCATATTGCTATCAAACTAACTTCTCTTTTTGTAAAACTTTATTTAATTTAGTGCTTCTTCCAAATATTCCTTTTTCCCTGGTCTTGTACTTATATGACGTAATTTCTTCTCAAGCGGTCTTACATTGTAACATTATGTTTTTCGCATAGTTTAGGGATACACAACACTATAATTTTATAAAAACGTATACACAAATTAATTGAGCATTAGCTAAGCGTATCACCTGTCCGTTTCACTAGCGGCAGCAAGATCTCTCTAGAATGAGCTAACATGTATACTTGATATATCATGAATACCCATTTCTCGGTAAGCAGCATCGAGTTCGATGTTTGCGTCTATCACTTCGTGGGAATTAATTAATTGCTGAAACAGTTTAACTAACAATACCATAAGTCAACATGTTGGCAAAGGGAAAATCGCATAATAGATATAGCCTAGATAATGAGCTATAGACATGCAACTTTGCATGCAACCTCAGTAAAGTATATTACTTAGCTTACTAAATAGCTTGTGCAGACAACATTCAAAGGCTAAGAAATTCCTCGGAAACTGATATGATAAATACAGGAAAATATACCATGTATTAATTCTAGTATGCTGATAAACATAAGGGAAATCCTCATGCATTAACTGTAACTTGTAGAATCATGAGTAATAGAAAATATTTTAAAAAGCTGTAGAAATTCATTCCATGAATTTTAATTTGGATCATAATAGGTACCTTTTGGATATTCAGTTAAACACATTGTGCCAACTTTCACCCTAGGGAGGAAGAAATATACTTTGCGCAGTTCCGGTTATTGTGGTGGGGTTTGTGTTTTTTACAAGTTTATCATGTGCTTTTTCTTAAATAATAAAGTTATGCTAATAAATTTAAACAAAGAAGTTTTGTTCTTGAATCTGAAATCAATTGATTTTAAAAAGTCTTACTTAACTTTTTACAAAACAATAATAATTATTTGTAAAATTTATTGAAATTATAAATTCAAAAGGAACAATGTTGCAGAAAGGACCAATAGAGTAAAACATAGGTGTGTACAATACAGATGGTAGAGCATAGAAATATCCCCAACCCACATCATTCAGTAACTCAAATTTGATGAATAATAAATATAAGGATAACCTTTTGTGTTTTTAATATGATTCCAAATTTTTAGTAATTAAAAACTTTGAACACGCTTTTTTAGTTAATATTTTCTGTCTGTATAAAGAGGTTGTATTATTTGTTTTATTAATTTTTAGAAAGATAGACCATTGTTAAATTTAGTTTCGAGATCCCCTTGATCCATAGAACAATATCCTAGTTTTTAGTGTGATTTTTGAAAGACAATCGATATTTAACTAGTAATGAAAACCTTTTCCATTAGATCAAAGCTAAAGAGAAAATAATAGTGGCGAAATATTCGTAAAATACTGATAAATAAACAATTTATTTGAATTTCTCCAAAAATATGTTATTGTATTTTACATACTTTAAATAAGTATTTTCCATAGTTCGACGAAAATTTTACGTTTAACTTAAAATGACAGGAGTCATTGAGTTATTCTGATGAGATGTTGTGGTGAGGTTCAAAGTTATTTTTGCGGAGTTCTACTGATACAGATCAGCTGAAATCAAACCACACCTAAACACATACGTTTGAACTTACACAAACTTCCTCCCTCCGAATCATGTTTGCAGAGGTATGAATCTAAAGTTATATAGTAATTGATGTAACCAACCTAAATCAATATTAACATATATTAAGAGGTTTGGAATAATGCGTATAAATAAACTGTAGTATAAAGGGTGATTAAATTCAGTAAACTTTTTATATAAGGATATATCTTTAGGGCAATGGTGTATTTTAAAAAGAATGTATCATTTGGTGATTTAGGATATATCCTCCGAAAATAAGGGATTTTGGGGGCAAATCAAACGTTTACAATGTAAATCCTTCATTTTGAAGAGCATACAAAACTTAAAGAATAGTGGAAATCTGTGATCAATAACTCAATCCCATTTAAAGTAATAGGTGATCAAACTTTTACTTCAGTCTTTACATTTTACACATTTACTATTGTTGTCAAGTTATTATCTTCGTTGAAACAAGTTTATTTGTGCTCTGAATCAATTAGGAATGCAATGGATGAATGATCCTATAAAGATGAGAAAGTACACCGATAAGAAGTTTATTTACAAAGAGTGACAGGGCTTTCCCGGCTCGAACTATGGTTTAGTACAAGCAAGTCCCTTCTTTGTTTCAATCTTGTCAGAACAGATCAATACTTTTAGGCTAGGTATGATCCAGTGGTTTCACTATTGTGTGGTTACTGTTTCGTGAAATGTTTGTGTTTTAGTGCTATTGTTTATTTGTTTTTAATCGCTTTCTCATTCTTACTTTTCAATATTATTCCCAAATTATTACTTCTACGAGTTATAACGCCCTGTAGTTACAAAAATTAAGAAGAAATGTTAGCAAATACGATATGCCTCCTACCTGAATACAATCGGGTGTAAAAATAATATTAGCTTGAATATCTTTTCTAATGCCTTTTTATACAATTTTCACTTTTTCCATCTAGGTGACAGAAGATTAAAACCCTAAATCTTAAATCGATTTAGCTAGTTTTTAAATATAATATATTTGTTAAAACATTTTTAGTACTTTTATGTTACTATTCCATTACATTATCATATATTATACTAACATGTTAACAACACGTCGTAAAACTATTAATAATGAATGATTATTGCTTTAATTAGTAGCAAATTTTGAAACCAAAAAAAAATACTGAACAAATATAAATTTCACCTGGATTACCACTAGTGTATTTAAGTAAATATCAGGATATTATTATAGGCAACGACTATATTACAAGGTTGTTATCAAAGAAAGCCTTAGCAACACAACAAATCGTTCATTCAAATATCTTCACAAACTGAAGTAGGTGTTCATTTGTCATAGTACTTATGTATTACATACAAAACAATTAAGTTAACGAAATTCGAGAGAAACAATGCATTAGGCTACATATTATCTTTTTATTGCTTACGAATTCTGCATAGTATATACCAAAACTGGGTTTCACATACTTTTTTAATAAATGTTACTAAATTTTATTATTAGTAATATTTAACATTGTTAGATTAGACATGTGAAATAAACATTTCAAAGTGACATAGTCTAAGTGACACGAGAGTGTAACCCAGTTCACAACCAATTTTCATGGCAATTAACGCGAACTGATGAATTACCAACAGAGAGAGCTTCATCACCAAGCCATTAAACTGTGCTATGTTTATGTGATATTGTCCATAAGGCATTCATACAATAATAACATAGAAAATTGTAACTGTCGCTTCACAGAACAAGTTATGATACGATATCCTACCCGTGCAATACTGAACTAATTTCAGAAATTTGTTTAATTTAATACAGAGCTTAGACTGATAGTTAAATATACTTTATACCAATACGTTTTGCTAGTATTCGATAAATCTTTTTATGCACTTATTTTCACTACTTACCACAGATATTTGTTACGCATTTCTTAAAAATAGTGATTTCATAAGAATATTTCCTGCTTCAACTATATATTAGTTGGTTGTCATTGACTACACTCCAGACTACAGACAAACATTGGAATATCATGATTGTCCCCGAGATGAAACACACATGTTGTTGGGCTAGGGACAATGCATTCGTTAAAAATTAGTATTATTTATTTTAATATTCCTTCAACCTTCTTTTCTTGTTGTTTAACCGCTGAGCTTTTGCGAAGCTCTCTACTAGTGGGAGTGTAAAATTTAATTTTTTTTTGTTTGCCTGTCTGTCATTCTCTCTGTCTGTCAGGTATTCCCTATGTATGACTGACTGGCTTTCTGTCTGTCTATTCTCAGGATGTCTCAAAAATTAACTCATTTCTTGACTTAAAACTGTACACTAAGCTTTATTTCTTTATGAGGAACATTGAGATCGATGCACCCCATGCGAGCGTTAGCGAAAATCATTTCATTGGTCTTATCGGTAAACATGATGGAAAAGAGAATATATCAGAATAAATAAAACTTTAAAACAAACTCAATACCCCTAATAGATTATTATGTGATGTATTAAATATAAGGCTTCACTATCCGCCAACCAATAAAACAACATGAACGATAGCAAACACTTTATTTTGGTTTATCGGTAATCATTAAGGCAATTATAACAACTGCAGAATATATAAATATGTAAAGAAACTAATTATAATCATATATAATTGAAAAAAATTTGACATATGAACCTATATACCTCCAACCTTTGCGTAAAAACTTAGGGACGACCGAAAGGTAAAGCGTACTCATATCTTGTTTTAAATAGTTGATTTGTACTTTGTAATATAGTAATGCATCTAACATTTTGAAATTTTTAATGTAATCTTAGCGAATGAAATTACTTGTAATCTATCATATTACACTAAGCTCATAATGAGGCTCTAGAGTAAAATATATAATGTATACCACGCTTTAGTTTTACACTAATTACAACACTCTTGAATATAACGAAAAAAATGTCGAAATATAAAATGGAGTAGTAATTAAGAAATTTTTTATACTCATAATAATATTAAATGAAATAAACTAACAAAAACTAATTTTTATTAGCTAATATTTTCATAGACTGCAGCACTTATTGGACGAACATACTAGGTTTGAATATTGATGCAGAGGCGTAACGATCTTTATTTCCCCCCCCCACCCCCCCCCCCCCCCACCCCCCCCCCCCCCCACCCCCCCCCCCCCCCACCCCCCCCCCCCCCCACCCCCCCCCCCCCCCACCCCCCCCCAAAGCGTTGAAAAATGTCGTTATTTGGGAATAATATAATAGTATATTACACCAGGCCTGGCTTTATTTACGTTTCCACGACCACATCCAAAATAGTCTATAGATTTTCAGAACTAATAATCACATATTTTTGTTGTACAAGAAATATTAATCCAAGCCTGGATGTTTGGCTTTTATATATTCTTTTATAACATCAAGAGGTCTCAGTTATTAGTGTAATACTAGTGTTATCGCAGGAGAGTAATCTTCTATACTCATGTCAATGAAATAATATATCTCAGGAAAAAAGTATATTAAAAATAGTTTTTTTGTCACAACCCAGGTTTCAATGATACGTACTGAATATAGAAATGGTAGAAATAACTATATACAAAACACCAGTTTTTTGGACAGTGCAATTTAATCAGATAACTATAATAGTCAAAATAATGTAATCATAGTGTTTCCTGGATTTTGTATCTTATTCAAGATAAAAGTCATGTGAGTTTTATTTTAGGGGTAACGGTGAACAAGTATGAAGGATACGGCCATAAAAACCTCCCTAAACGGCGGAACATAAAGTGTTCTTCCTTTTACGTAGATCGTTCACCCTTAAACAGCCCTTTGTTACTGGTCATAGCTGTTCAATGCCATAGACATATTTTCGCTTCACTTTAAATCAAGTGATATCAATATCTTAATGAAGTGTTCAGTGGCATAAGTAGGCTCGTTTGTTTTACGTTTATGATATTGTATAGTCAAATACCGTCACGCAGACCCCCTTCCCACCAATAAACTATTAATTTGGCAACTGTTAAAATAAATAAATGTTTTAGTAAACTAGTCGCCATGAATATCTCATCTTCAAAGTCACTAAGTACATTGTATTGACGTTATGTTAACGGTAGCAATATTATTCAAAAAATGAATGATCACGTCAAACATATATTCATACGTAAGTCTAGTTAGAGTCCAGAGAGTCATGTACTTTCAGAAAAAAGGCTTCTACGCGAGTTTGAACAATATTTTGCCTAGCCCATGGCAAAGAACCTCATTAAATTCTTTCACTTGCTTTGTGTAGAAAAACAATGAATCTGCACCAAACATGTTGCGACTCTCATATAGCTTCTAACTTTACAAAGCAAGTTTGATCTCCATTTTACTTTATTGCAAGTTCTCTCTCTAAAGATTCCTTTCTTCAGCTCTCAAGGGTTTGAAATACACATTTGGGTTAATTATTACCCATATCTATGACAGAGGTACCAGAATTTATAAGAAGTTTGTATTTAAATCATATGTAGTTTTATATTTATTATTTATTCAGCTAGTTGAATCAAATGATGTTTAAAAACATTATGAAAAGTACCAAAACCTAAACTTGTGTAAATTCCGCGTTATTCCAACTAGAATAATGTATCTGTATTCAGCTGAATTGGAATTTTAAAAGATTATAGTTCAACCATGTGCCATAGTATCTCAATATTATTAATAACTTTTAAGCAGTTATAAATTAAATTAAAATGTTTAAAACATATTAAAATACACAAACTCATTTTCTTCTAAAAGTGTGCCAATCTGCTAAACCGGTTATGCCTTATAGTTCAAAGACCAATACATATGAAATATATCTGCCATGTTAACAGTGCAAAAGCGCGTTCATAGCTCAAAGATGGGCGGTTTGTCAGAACAGATGCAAAGAAAATTAATTTTAATGTTTCTAAAACTTTAAGCTTTAGTAAGCGAATTTAATTGGGTTTTATTGCTCCAAGACATATAAAAAAATTGTATTAGTTAATGTTTTTATAGCTAATTGAATACGGATAACTGGTTTAATAATGATTGTTTTATTTGTTTATTTGTTTTATCATTTTATATTGAATTGTCTTATAAATATTGATAGCATATGTAACTAAAATGTATTCCAAATAAAAAAAATATCAATCATTATTATTATTATATAATACTAATGACCAGTTGTGGGCTTTAAGGTGTTAGAAATTGGATATCGTCGGGGAAGTGAAAATTTTGTTCACATCTTGCTAACCTCAGAAATATATATGGATATTTAAGGATTTTGTTGTGAGATGTACTAATTAACTCTAGATTAAAAATTATTGAACTTTGAATATGTGTACAAACTTTTGAAATTTGAAGAAAATATGAATTGATTGCTATTAGTCAAAATTGATTCTAGAAGTAATAAAGTTATCCAGAGGTTGTTTCTTTAAGATGTCGCAAGTTGAGAGTCAGCTGCAGCAAGACTGAAGGAGCTGCTGAGGTGAGTCTGTGACTCTCAGTGTTATCTCTTAAATCCTTATTGGAGGCTTCAGATGTCCGTGCCACCAGATCAAAAGATAATGGAAATGAGAATTTAAACATATCTCCCTAAAAAACTGCCTGTATATCTGCATGTTGCAAAAAACTAATCATATATATAAGCGTTTTCCAACTCCACTCTGTAGAAGCCATGAATTTTAATAAGACAGAATTTGTTCGAAAAGGGTGTTTGTTCATGTCCATTGACAGGTAGGGACACTACAACGCTTTTAAGCCTCTCAAGGTTCAAATTGAGTCTACCAAACTACTATTGAATGTTTAAATATGTCCTTCAAGTGCATGGAATAGTTCGAGATTCATTATGGATCATTTATCTATTCAGTAAATAATTATTTTTAATTTTTTTAAAGCTTTTTACGGTAAAAATATAACTGAGATCGTAATTTTACTTATCTGTTACAGAAGTATCGTTACTATACCTGTTGGATATGATTTGATTTGAGGTCTAGACTCTCTTAACTCCAATTCAAACTCACGAAGAGAATACGTTTTAATTGTGATTAAATATGAAATCTGGTTATAGTTATTTTTCATTAAAGTACGATAGTTTTTGAGTTTTTGTATTTTTATATAGTAGACAGTATTATTTGAAAATGGGCTCTAGTGAATTGGGTTTGTTAAGTTTGACAATAATAGGTTATAGCTTAAATATTTAATTCAACAGATATTTTACTGCAAGCGGGATGATTAAATCATCAGTCATGATGTGTCAATGAATATGTTAATGTATCTACATGTATTTATATATGTAAATAGTTCCTGTGCATTTGTTAGCGTATATAATATATTATTTATATACAATCATTTTTAATTCAGTTTAGATACATATATTATAGGTAGAATATTAGGGGCAAGTAGTTTAAACAGTCTACTACTCTAAAATAATTAAAAAAATTGTTTAAATTAACCCACTTAAATTTTCTTACTATAGGAGATAAAATTTAATTTATTAAAAGAATATATGACTGTTAGTTTATTATTATGAATTTGTATACAGAGTGAGACAACCACTGGTGTGGTTTATATAATTATCATATCAGATAACTGCTAAAATGTTATTCCTCTACCCTCTCCTTTCTTAATTTCAAGCCAGTCGTGTGTTTCTTATTAACACCGAAGATGAGTAAGGATGCATTCGAAAATGTTCAGAGTAAGAAACCTTTTAATAATGTATCACCCAACAATGTTAGCAATACACATATTAATAGTAATAACTTCAATTTTAGCCAGACTGAGATATTTTTGAAATTTAAAAAAATATTATCATTCACCTGGATTAAAATTATGAGGTGTCTACCTCATCCTAAATATCTCGTATAAATCACAGCGTATATGTTTATGAATAAAAGTATTTTCATTGTTTGTTAGATTTGTAAGTATATGTTTGTTAGATATTCATTAATAATGTTGAAATTTTAGCTTGGTTTTTTAGTATAGTAAATGCGACTGGTCACTCGAAAATCTCTTAAAATACTTCTATATCAGAACTTTTCCTAGATAATAGTCCATCTTTGTGTATCGGAGATGGTTGAGTTCAAGAAAGTTTAATTTGGCAAACAAAAGTTTGGAGATATATATTTATGTTTGAAATAAAATTTTACCTAAAAAATTAACACGTACAAATTAATAAAGAATATAGTTTTTACAGTAAATTAAACACAAAGTCGTCAATACAACTGAACAAACAAAACTAATTAAAAATTTGATAAAAACCATTATTTTTATTTCTTCCAATAATTGTCATCACTGATGATGTAATGTCAAAAACAACACATATTATTGCATAATGTGTTCTACTAATTTTGTTATTTCTTTCGGTTTTCTTCCCCACACGGATTTCTTTGAAAAAGATTTAACATCAGGTTCAAGATATAAATCAAGTTTGGTTTAGCAATAATATTTATTTTTATACAACCGAAATATCAAGGCAATCAATATTACTATTTTAAAACTGAAAGACATTTTTAATCAATACGCTAATAATTTCTAATATAAACAAGTGTTAAGACATAGACTGAAAACAATGATATCAAATACTAAAATCATGGAAATTAAAAGCGTAATTAATTTAAAATCAGATTTTATGTAATCGAGAATATACATTAATTATTATTATTTCAAAATAGTTTAATATAATGTGCAATAACTGTATAGTGCTATTATATGCAGTTACTATTTACTACCTCTACTGCTGGTCTTTACTGAATAATATAGAATCACCTTACCACTGTTATATTCTTAGCCGAATTAAACGTGTTATCAGAAATCGCATATAATTCACGATACGTCCATGACTGTCTGTAATAGTGATCAGAAATAACTACAAAAACTGAGAGTATCCTCTACAACAGTGCTTCATGTACAAGTACATACAGTACATGAATCATGGTCTTCTTGTAAATCCTACAATTAGAGACTGATTTAGTGGCAGGACTGAGAGAGGTTGTGGATGGAGATACCCTCAACCAAAATCTAACATTGAGATCAGAAATCTATCGAAGAAAGCTCCGAGTTTCCAAACTCGGTATTATGGCACAGTGTTGCGTGCAGATATGACAAGGTTTTTCCGCCAAATGATCAAATAAAACATCTGATAGATAAGGCAAGAGTAGCATCACATAATTGGTCCACTCTTTAAGAGGAAAATTGTTAAAAATATTACGTACTAATTTGGTTTTTTTTTAACTAGGTATAGGTACATTCTGTATATTGGTTTTGTTTGTAAACAGATTCGATGATAATGTTGTTGATTAAACATATCCTGGGTTCAGATATGACAGTATTTAAAGGATCCGGACATCCAGCTTTTATCATTACCAGGAGGATTTGTGAGAGTTGGTCCCATTTGAGTTCTCGTTTTGGCTTTTTTTAAATTGTTACTTTATAATTTTATAGCTTGGCTGTCAATTGTAGTAAATTTCTTGTTAAACAATACATACCTAAATCGAATACTTAAATTCTAAACAACGCAATCACCAGCATATTAATCAATATAGTACTACGGAGTATAGAATAATTTGACAGACTACATACACAGGTACTTCAATAGTTAGAATCCAATTTTAATACATTATGATAGCCATCATGCCACTGATTACATATCTGGCGTCTGATATTCGCTGACTTGAACTTTGCTGGACTTTGACCTTTGAACAGAAAAGCAATTAACTGTACTCGTACTTCCAAGAGCCAAACCAAAATTCAAATTTTTAGGACTTTTATCAACTATTATCACATACAGGGATACACGTTATGCATATTTCGAATCTTTAATAGTTGTGTTAAGTACGAAAAAATAATAAAATTATTATTAATGATATACAGTAACAACTTTCATTGATATCAAGTAGATTAATTAATCAGCTTGATAGATCTGAAAAAAGTTCAGTTCTATACATTTTTAAATATCTATTTTTATAAATTATTGAATGAAAAAATATTAGAAAATATGTTTCAGTATATTATATAATAAGATATGTGCCTTTTAACTATGTATATTGATTTTAAGATTATTACACACTGATTTGGAATATTATTTAGTTATGAGCGCAAAATATGTACCTAATATAAGAAATATACAGAAGCATTTATTGTCGATTACTTTAGTTTCCTAACACAACAGTTGATGAAGTGTTTTATTTTTCTTTTTAAACATATTGAATCAAACATGATATTATGTATAAGCTTTTATCATAGCTGAGCGTTTTTGAAGCTTCTGCCGCCAGTTTCTGTTGAACGAAATCTAATTTGAACAATTTTTGTCTGAACCCACGATGAGTGTCGACCGAAGACAATCTCAACTAAAAAGCTAATCCCTAATGTCTTGACAGCATATGAATGTAAGGTTTATTATTACGATAGTGTCATTTGAATGATATCATACGTTATCTATTACCATTATCTCATAGTAAAGAATAAAATCTGTATTTACTATTCACTTTAGAATATAGTTAATAAAAAAACATGATTTGATTGAGAAAATTACAAGAATTTACATAAAAAGGCATATCAATACAGCTTGTATAAATCTGTTGCACATGTGTGGTGCGTGCGTGCGCGTGTGTGATTAGATTTCCATGGTGTTGATAGGTCGAAGTGTGTGTGTGCGAGTGTGAAGCTACCTGGGTCCAACTTTTATTTCTTATTATGGTATTACTTCCTACAACATTTGCAGATAATTTATATAAATAAACCAAAAACCTTTCTTGTAAAGTAACTTAGTAGAAATACACCGTCATGTATATTAAATTTTGAAAATAAATAAAACACACGTTCAAAAACATATCATAAATAATATACAACAAATATAATCTACATGTTCATAAATAGTTTATGAAGTTACAGCTTCTTATCCCAGCTTTAATAATCATGAAGGTGTCGATATAAAGCGTATTTAAATAACTGTTGAAACTTCGGACATCTCAATGTACGAAGTTAAACACAAAGTTATTTATTATATAGTTAGTATTTGATAAGTTGTATGATTTTCCCATGACTCATCTTGTTCTATGAAGAGAGGGGTAAAATTCTGTATATTCCTTTTATTTTAATGCCCTTTGAGAATACCGCGTAAAATTCAGTTTGATAGGTTCAGTGATAAAAACACTCTCTCAGTAATAAACGAGTTAATTGATTTAAATGCTATGAAGATTGGTTGTGGACTGGAAGATTCTACTAACTATTCTGTATCATTTGAAGTATTGACTTAAAATGTGTATTTTTAGCTAGTGATAACCTGTGACAAGATTAGATTCTGATAAATGCCCAGTATTATTTTGTTTTAAATATGCTTCCTTCTTATTAAAGCTAGAGTGTTGTGGTTTTAATTTTTACTCTCCTAAACGAATAGGACGCCAAATTGTATTGCTTTTCAGACCTAATTGTATTTAGAAAACTATCGTATTTGCTAGCAAAACTTTAACATTTTGTAAAAAAATACAAGAAGTGTGTTACTGACGACATAGTAAAGAAGAGTTGTTTTATTTCAGTACATGTTTGTAGATACGGTTAGCTGTAATTAATAATATTTTTCATTAAAGTAGTCAGAGATCGGAAATATTCAAAATAGGTTGTAACACCATCTATGTTTACGCATAACAATTTTCCTGAACTGAATGACGCCCCGTCCTTAAATGTATAATTTTTAGTATAAAATATAATTGAAAATACCTTCATGGGTTATCTAGGGTAATACATAAAATGAGGTTAGAGCTTATTATTTATATTTCAATTGGTGTGGCCGATGCATCTAGTGCCCGATAATGTAAAATTAATATCAATAAATGTAATACACATCGAATGAAACCCGTCTCACCGTAGCTTCATTACTTGTAGAAAATAATTTTGAATTGGACACTGTTATTAGAGTCAAATTGTTTAAAACATTAAATAACATTTGCAGAGGTTTTAAAAATCATACTCTCCTAAAGTACTATTCTTGTATCATCTACGACTCCGCCTTCTATGTACCAAACCGTGAGGTGTTCTTTGAAATTCTATATAGTTCATCTTCCATTTCATCTTGTATAAAACGACCCTTGAAAAAAATAACTAATTCATAGTTTATAGCAGTGCAAATTGAACAGACCATACAGTATACATAAGAAGTTATTTCTAAGTTAAAATTTACGCTTCATTAAAGACCATCTGTAAGCAAGCCTATAATTAACCACGGGGAAACGCACAAAGGCGTCAAATTTGCTTAACAGTTTTGTTAGGGTCTGCTAAGTTTTGACTGATTAAGCCGACTTAAACCTCTCGCTCGTTAGGACGTGTCAAACTCTGTCTTGTTTATACTCTGATTAATTATTTAAGCTGGATATGAGGCTTTGCTTAGTTATATTATTTGCATTATACTTAAAGTTATTTTGAACAAGGCATTAAACTGTTTTTGATTTTGTGAAATCTATTTTTAACGTTTTTGTTAGAATAGTACGACAAACGTGGTAATTTAATACATTTAAATAATTGCGTAATTTAAACTTTTATTTTAAGATTGTAAAACAATTTTATGTGGTATTTAAACAGGTTTAAGGTTATATTGTTTTATTATTATCTTTGAACATACTCAAATAAATACCGAATATAGAATAATTATCAGTTACATAAATATATAGTTTGCTTATTTTATTTTGATCATTCGGTATTAGAAGATCAAGCCAATATGCTGCTATGCTAACTAGTATATATTCTAAACCAACACTACGCTAACTAGCTAACTATATTTAACATTAGATTTTTTTTGTATTTTCTGTTTTTTCATGTTTCTACAAGTTACTGTTGCGCATGTGGATTTGGGTTCCTTGCGCTTCTCAGCATCCCAACATTATTACTAGATAAAGTTCTGTAGTTCAGTTTTAGATTGGTTTTGTGTATAGTTTTTTTTTATTAAGTGCATTTTATAGAGTTAATGAAGTTGACACACAACATGGTGGTTTGTGATTCCTGACTTAGGCGTGCCACCACGCTTTGGTATGATTTGTTTATTTAAACATAGTTTTTTATATATGTATTATGTTATTTACCCGAAGGAGAGATCAGTTTGCAGATATCGAAACGTAGTGTTTACTGATATTTTGTTTCACTGAACGATGGCGAATGTCCGGAAAAATCCTGTTTCCTTCACAATCCTTCCAATCGTCAAATATAAACTTCAAACAAAAGACTAAAGATTTGATTTTGTCCTATAGTCATAACAAACATTTTCCGAGGAATTGCCTAGGCTTTGAATGTTCTATGTACCAGCTATTTTATAAGCCACCGTAACGCATTTTGCTTAGGTTGCATTTCTGTAGTTCAGTACATCAGAATACTTGTATTACTGTATGACTTTTAAAATTTCATATGATTATAATCAGTTTATTTTTTCTGAGATTGTCTCATTATTATCATTGTTACTAAATGTTACCCAATTTTAAAATGTTCTCTCGTGTTCATTTAAATGGCATGAAGTGACAGACACAAATAAAAGCCTCAACGTTTATTATATAGAAATGAGACTTCATGTAAATATCAAGTCGACGTCAAGTATATGGACTGGAGGGGATGACTGATTGCTAGCATACACGTGTGCAAGTCGGCTCTAAAGTTTTTATAGTTTTAACTGGTATTTTTCTGACAGTTTTCTTGGAAAGTGGTGCCATTACACGCGTAAAAACAATAAGCATTTTTTATTGAATCAGCGAAACTTTTTATAACGTGTGTAGTGAGTAATTCGCTTATCAGTACAATAGTTCATGTACCGATCGCCGCCGCAGCTCAGGTCTGGGTCTAAAGGTGAGCCTGTCCCTTTATCTGGCGGAGCTGATAAGCAACGGTCCGAACGCTCCTTATCTGTAAACGTCTGACCCCGGCCGCTCTACAACATCAACAATGCCTGCCACCGGAACCGACAAGGCCTCCAGAGTTGACGGCGGCTGTCATCGCCGACCTCGTCGGCAAGCACCTTTCTTCTGGCGACATTCTTCGGCCAGCTCGTGACCCGCATCACCCACGAGCTGAAGGCTGTCGTCGAGGAGGCTGTTGCGGGCGGCGCTGGCGTCCGTCGGCGATGAGGTGGCGAGGCTCCGGGAGCAGGTGGGAACCTTGACCCAGCGGCTAGAGGAGATGGGACGACCGACTGCAGGGGCGCTGTGACGAGCTGGAGCAGTTCCAGCGACGCCAGAACCTCCGCATCTTCGGGGTACAGGAGACGACGGGGGAGAACACTGACCGCATCGTGGTGGAGCTCTGCAGGGATAAGCTCGGTGTGGACCTGCCTGCCTCCGCCATCTGCAGGTCGCACCGAGTCGGCAGCCAGCCCAAGCCCGGGCCCGACGGTAGGGAGAGGCATCGGCCTATAATCGTCCGCTTCATCAGTTACCAAGACCGGCGGACGATCTACAACACGAAGAAGAAGCAGAAGGGCACGGGCATTACGGTGCGGGAGGACCTGACGGCGCGGCGACTGGAGGTGCTGAAGAGGGTGACGGCGCAGCACGGGGTCCGCAACACCTGGACCCAGGACCGCAGGGTGCTGTGGCTGGGCAGGGACGGCAGCAAGGGAGTGGCGACCCGGCTTTCCGACCTCCAACCCGCTTCGTGTGAGGGGTAACTAACTGGTTAAGTACAGCATTTTTTTTACCATTTTCAGTTCCTCAATTACTAATCCAGCTAACTATTTTTTTCCGTTTTTCTACTTCCTAATTAAAGCTTTCATTTATGTTCTTTTGCACTGTACATCAATATTTATTTTCTAATGAATTTCTACGAAATCATTATTATTTTGTTTTAAGAATTTTAATTGGCTATATAATTATAACTTTTACTATTAATTTATTCTTTCAAAACTATTATTAGAGTTATTGTAGCACTAAACAAAATTTGAATTCACTACCATTTAATTTTTTTTTCTCCACTTACATTTTTAATACAGATTATCATTATTATTTACAATAAGAGCCTGCAAGCTTGCTTGCATGTTTAAAATTTATTATGGAATACTATTAGAGTAGTAATAATTGCAATTATTTTTAAGTTTATATTAAATGATAAATTATTATTTTTTCTTTTTTATGGTATGCGTGTGTGTGTAAATGTCCTGACCGCAATGCTGCCTGCAGTATCGCGCCCCTACTCGCCGCTACGCACGGCTCTGACAGCCCCGCCCCGAGCAGGGCGCGCCTCTCCGCCATCCCTGCCCGCGCTTCTCTGCCGCTCTCTCGCTCCCTACAACTTCCTCAAGGCAGCACACGTTTAACGCACAACCACTGTTTAGTCATATTTACGAATTTCGTTCCATTTTTGAGCCATTACATACCGACATTATCTTGGTCTCTGAGACTTGGCTAAAACCAACCACAAGCGACAAGAGCATTAATTTAGCTGGCTACAATATTTTCAGGAACGACCGTCTCTCACAAAACGTTGGTGGTGGAGAGTCGCAGTTTATGTCAAGTCTCAGTTTCCCTATTTCCATCTTATTCTTATCTGATACATCTAGAGAGGGACGGCCGGAATTTATGTTTTTGGATGTCAGTGTTAATGGGGACACATGTTTTAGTCAGTGCATGTTACAGGGCCCCCAATACCGGCCATCTTGCCGAATTTGAACACACACTCATCGATCTTATGGACTCGTTACAGTCATGTCATTGTCATGGGCGATCTTAACTCTGATTTGTTAGGACCTACCACATATGAAAAAAATCTTTTTGACCACACAATGTTTCAGGCCACTCATCACACTGCAACAACCGACACGTGGCTTGACATCATGGCTGTTTCTGACCCTGACCACGTTTGAATACCACGGACAATTTCCTGCCCCCTGGACTTTCAAGCATGATCTCATTTTTTGTGCCTATATACTCATACCCACAAAAAATAAGCCCAATATAATAAAATATCGCAAATACAGGGACATATATCATGCTTCACTTTCACAGAGGCTGCTGCTTTACCCTGGCATAAAGTAACCACTGCCCAATAATGTAGACGAAATGGTTACCAAATTTAATGCTTTACTTACTAATCTATTTGATAAACATGCCCCAATCATAACTAAAAGAGTAACAAAAGCCCCCTCTCCATTGGATGAAATGATTTCATAAGAAATTTTCAAAGCAAAGGGATTCCGCCTTCAGAAAAAGCTAAACGTTCTAAATCCACTCAAGATTGGGAGGCATATAAACGTCTTAGGAATCACACGCAGCAGCAAATCCGTAACGCCAAAGTTAGATTTTACCCACACAACACTTTCAGAGCCTCAGTCCACTAAATCACTGTGGAGTAAAATTAAAGACCTTGGTGTGGGTAAATCCAATATCAGTCCACCTGTTCCATTTGACCTCAATATTATAAATGATTACTTTATTAATATCCCTGTTAATATATCTGCAGCTAGCGATTATTTTGCTGAGCTGGAGGCTGCTCTCGGGAAGCTGCTGGCCGCCAGTTTTCTTTCACACCTGTGAGTGAGGCTGGTGTGCTTGCTGCTTTCACGAGGATGACCAGCAATTGCAGTTGTGGCTGACAACATACCTTTCTGCTTTCTGAAATATTACATTGCCAATCACCCTTTCTGTTTTAGTAGTCATTTTCAATTATTCTTTAAATTCCTCTGTCTTTCCTAAGGGTTAAGACCTGGAAGCATGCTCTAGATCGTCCGTTGAGAAAAGTGTCTAATCCGCAATCCCCTTCTGACCTTACGTCCAATCAGTATTCTCCCTTGTCTCTCCAAATGCCTTGAAAGAATGGTACATCAACAAATTTCATCTTATCTGAATACCTATAACATCTTATCTAAATACAAGTCTGGATTCAGGCCTAATCACAGTACCACCAAAACCCTAAATAAAATCATCGATGATATCAGATTGGCAATGGCCAAGAGACTAATCACAATTTTACTGCTTTTTGACTTTTCCAAAGCCTTCGACTGTGTTTATTACCCCCTTCTCCTCATCAAATTGAAGAAGAATGGTTTCTCCGATGGGTGTGTTAACTGGGTCAAATCTTACTGGGCGACAGCAATGTGTCAAAGAAAGGGAAAAATATCTGAATGGAAAACCGTAACACGGGTGTTCCACAGGGCTCTGTTCTTGGACCCCTATTGTTCTCAATATATATTAATGACGTCACATCTATTATAAGGCACTCTAAGTTTCATCTTTTATGCCGATGAATTTACAAATTTACGTACACTGTTCGCCTGATGAATTGAACACATTTATGATTCTACTCAAACCAACATATTGAATCAATTGCTTGTGGGCAAATAAACATGGGCTGAAATTAAATGAAGACAAAACGCAGGCAATGGTATTGGGAAACCCAAGATTGATCAACCGTTTCGACTTCAACTTCAAAACTTAAACTCAATAACCACGTACTAAATTTTCAAAACAAATAAAAAAAATCTTGGTCTTACTATGAGCTCAAGTCTTAAGTGGAATGGCCAAGTTTACGGTAACGTATATTAGAGTATTTGCTGGCATTCACAGTTTAAAGCGTTTTGCTTTATATCTACCGTTCAGTGTCAAGGTTATTCTGGTTCAAACTCTCATACTGCCACACTTCAACTACTGTGACGCGCTGTGATCAGTGACATGGCTGTTGAGCTTTCGGTCAGGCTTCAACGTGTTCAAAACTATTGTATCAGATTTATTTTCAATCTCAGGCGTTATGAGCAGGTGACTCCATTTTTTAAACAGATATCGCTTCTAAAAAACTTCAACAACTTCGCCAACTTCACATTCTTTCAACTCTGACCGAAAATTTCAAATTTATTTCCGATAAAAGTGAACGACCTACGAGAAGGGGATCCACGTTACTTTCAATTCATGTTCATCGATCGAACTTCTTCAGTAAATCGTTTACTGTTCAGGCATGTCGCCTCTGGAACTCTGTTCCTGATAATATCCGTATTATAGAAGGTCGAGCTCGTTTTGGGGTGGGGGGGTCAGAGACTTGTTGCTGGGCCGGTCTGTAGGGGTGACGGGTGGCGGTGCTCGTGACGTGCTTGTGGTCAGGCTGTGTGTTTTGAAAGAATGAATGTGTAGCAATAACAAGAAATTCTTTAAAAATAAATTGTTAATTTAAATTTTAATTAATCTTTGTTTGAATTTTTTCTACATATTAAGCTGATAAATTTGATATTTAATTATTACATAGTAGTATATATATTTAATTATTACGTAGTAGTAATATATTTAAAGGTTAATTTTAAATTTTCATATTAAAATGTAATTTTTTATAGTTTTAAGGTCATTAAATGTAAATATATATATTATATATATATATATATTATATATATAGATATATATATATATATATATATATATATATATATCTGTATATTATGTGAGGTTGAGTGGTATAGAGAGGGCAAAATAGCCCTAACTCAGCCTCTTGAATAAAGGCATATTTTTCAAGTATATGGAAGTTTATTCTAAAGAGATCATGACTGATAGACAAAGAAAACTAATGAAAAGAAAGTGATTATGCTCCAGGGACGGTCAGCCAATATTATATGTATAAATTTTTCAAATTATAGTTTTATCTATACTCAATTACGCCAAAATATGACACACATTGTAAGAACTTTTGAGGACAAACTGCTTCAAAAAAGAAGAAGACCCGAGTAAAAGTAAAAGTTGGAGGATGCACTAACTTAAATACAGTTTTACACAACGGCGAGGTAAGTTTGATAGTAACAAGTAGTAGAGTAAGTTTGAAGAAACAAACATTCTGCTACATTAATGTTTGACATGTTTTTATATGTGACAAAAGATAAAAAATGTACATTATCGCTGGAACATTGATCATTTAAATATGTAACACATTGCACTATTCTAAACTATTGGGACAGTAAATAATAGTTGAATAACTTGAATAGTTAATTATATACGAAAGGTTGCTGTTAAGTTACCTCCTTTACTTTATTCTAAAGATTTTCTCAGTGAGAAACTTCTTTGAAGCTTTGTGTGTCAAACATTTTCAGTTGTCTCTCGGAACGTACAAGTTCTAATCAAACCGCGTCTTATAACAACTATACATGTATTTTTACAATCTAACGTAAAAATTACTCAACGCTAGAAATTGTACGTCAGCAAACTGCCACATTAATGGTTTTCAAATTTTATGGAACTCACAAAACTTAAAATGATACCTAATTTATTACTAGAAATTGATTGTATTTAAATTTTTTTGTTCGCATATATTTTATTATTTAAAAAAGTAATCAACGACATAATAACCTCATTTATTAGAAACGGGAACGGAAGAGTGGTTTAATCTGGTACTTTTGTTTTTTGTGTAGTTTTTTGAATAACGAAATATCCTAAATTACGACAGGCAACCATAGATGTGGTATCTTAGTAATCCAAACGTTAAGTTACGTTCTTGGTTCTTGGCCTTAACTAATAACAGAGCGAATTAGGCTCCTCACTTAGACTAAAACGAAAACATTAAGAGCATAATTTTGTCTCTTTCTCAGGGTATAATTAAAACGGAACAAAATAATCTACAGGTCCTTTCTCAAAAGATAACTAAGAAAAAAAAACTCTCTGGCATACGTTACGGGAATGCACTGAGACCCTTAAAGAACACACCTAAGCGTAAGCTAAAAAACGAAAACCTAAATTGAAGTTTGTCAAATCATCATTGCTCCGCGGTGTCCATTACGTGGCTGCACTGAAACGTACTGAAAGCACGTTAGCTTTATCACCAAAAGCTAAAAGCTAAGTAAGCGTTCAAAATTTCTCTCCTCTGGAACAAGACGTATAAAAGTTTATAAGATTGACAGTTTGTTTTTTATTTTACTTGACAAGTATCTTCGATTTCGTGGAATTAATGTAGCAATTAAGCTCCACAAGTTATAGTTAAATCCACAATTATATAATATCCTGAAATCTCTATTAAGATAAATAAATGAACGTTTCAGATAAAATGAAGTGTTTGTTTGTTCCTTATAGATAGTAAACTTACCTCCCCTTCATATTAAAATTGCATATTAAATAGAAAGAGTATATCAAAGAGTTATCTACACTCACAGGTCGGACTTAAGTACACAAATTAAGTTAACTAAAATCACTGCAAGTATTAAAACAACATTTATTATTATCCTTCTAATAATAAACTATTATAAGTTAATTGTGTTATATGGATTTTAGAAAGGTGACAAAACAAACATTGTGCTCTCATTTACTCATTTATATAATTTTCTTAATTATTTTCACCATGTAACCTAGTGGATAGGAAATTTGAGTCTAGTTCTAAAGTCTTGTAGCGTTATCCTTTTAAGCATCAATGATTTATTATAAAAAAACCATTTACATTCTAATACAAGCACATTTGTTTTATAATTAATTTTGTAGTAATTAATTGTAGGGAATTAAGCACAAAATATAAACACATCTTATCAAACTGCGTTAATTCAAAGTTATTATATTATCGTTAATGTGTTTGTTATGTGGTTCTGAGACGTGGCGCAATTAACGTAGCAAATTAACACGCTACATATATTAAAGCTACCTTCACTTTAATGACATTCTTAAAAATAAAGAAAAAAATGTAATTTGCTATGTACATTGGTATATCCAAAATTTATTTCTTTAGCATTCACACGTATTTTATTACTCATAATGTCTAACACAAAATGTTTATATTTATTTTGTGATATTCCTGTGAAATCTACAGTTGTAATAAATACACACTAGTACTCTTTATGCAAGATTTTGATTTTTACTTTTAACTTTTCAAAATTGCATCTTACTCATCCCACCGGCCAGTGTTTCCTCAAAGACTCAGTTTTCTTGTTCTAAAATTATTCAAAGTTTTATGTTTATAATAAATCTGTTTGAGAACTATGACTTTAGTAACATCTCAAATGATTGAAATTCGCGTTATAGCAAACTTATAATGAACGTGATCGATGAGTTACCCAGATCAGTAGAAGTTCTCAGTTCAGCCAGTTGCTGAGCTGACACCAGACCACACTATCCTGAACTAAGAACTAACTTACGCCTTCGGAACATTAAGCAAGCTATTTATATTCGATTATAAGTTATGTTGGTTTGAACTAGCAAACTAAGACTTTAACATGGTAAGTAACTAAATTCAATTAATATAAATGGAATCACATCAAGGATTGGAATGGTCATTTTACTGGATATTTTGACAGCTGAAATCTGCTGTCTATCTGTGTATGAAGAAACGAAACACGCTCATGCTACCTGATGAAGAAAACCTTACTTCCGTGGTCGTGCTCCAGTCATCCTCTTGCTCACTAACCTATGCCATGTATTACTTATGTTAGCAGCTAACTCATAGGGGCATCACGCCTGCGATATGCGCTTGGCTTGCGCTTCCGGTTTTGAGCAAAGTTGTAAATACTGCCGCCTTGTGAGGTTTTGAAAGTAATTTCTCTTATCTTAAGACGCAGACAAAAAATTTAAGTTATCACTGAAATAGTTATCACAGTTATTCACAGAGTACTCTGTGAAATTTTGGGGACTTAGACATTTTTCGAGTACTATTCCAGCTCTTGCAGGAGAATGATCATAGTTGATGTAATAATTGTGCTAATGTGATAAAACTTGTAATTAAAATAAGACATATATATATATATATATATATATATATATATATATATATATATATATATATATATATATATATGAAGGGTGTATTATTTATGATGTAGCTTTTTTCTTCAATGATGTTAAAAACAAATGATTACATTTTGAGTGAAAGCATGAATTCTTTAAATGAACTCAAAAGTTAGTTTCGTATGTCTAAAAAAAATTAAATACTGAACATATCAATGTTGAAGGTTTTAGATCACACAGAGAATCTTTCCTTCAATTATTCAATGATAACATGTTTGATATTATAGTTGCTGCAGAAAAAATGTTTAGATCTAACTATGCAATCAGCACCTTGTATGATCGATGGTTATAATATGATAAGGCATGACAGAGAATGAAAAGAAGGAGGTGGCATAGCTGCGTACCTTAGAAGTAATTTTAGTTATAGAATAATAGCCTCATCCGACTCCAGATAGTAAGAAAATAGAGTATATCGTGTTAGAAATTACGTGTGTCTGGAATTGTTGTTATATGCAGTATATCGCTCCCAAAAGTATATGGAATAACCAAGCAGTTTGATATTATAGCTAATATATTGCCCACATAGAAAAATTTATTGTTGTTAGATTTTAATTCTCATCTGTACTGATGGCAAATTAAGTACTTTCAGTAACCCTTATTGAAATTATATATATATATATATATATATATATATATATATATATATATATATATATATATATATATATGCGTGTGTGTGTATAAACGGCTTTATATTATACGTTGTTATTGTTTATATAGATAATTATATAAAAATTTACACCTCCCATTAAGGGTCATTGTATCAAAAGTATTTGTTATTTCTTATTCTAAAGATATATATAATATTTCATATAGTTTTTAAGAATAAACAGCAATAAAACGTTTCTGTGAGTTGCATTATGTGTTCAACCAAATGTAGAAAGAAATAGCCAAATAATCTCGACATATTTGATTATATCGTAGAGGGCCTTGTTCAAAATTAGGATTAAAAAGAGATACACTAGTTTAATATCCTGCTATAAAGGGTTTAAACCCTTGAATTTGTGAACTATGTTTCATGAAAATTTCATAAATAATCTTATGCAACATCAGTTTATTATCAATTTATTTATTATTTGCAAATAAATAGTTCTGGCTTGATAAGACATTTTCAATATTTTCTAAGCTACACTTATAAATGAAAACAAGTGTTAGACGTGTTGCTAAGCGATAATCTCGAGAACGAATTTGCCTAATTGGCTATTTTTATTATGTAAAATATTCGTTGCAGATTTATATGAAAGGAAGATCGGAACACATCCCCGGAATAATTAATAATTTGGGAAAAGAGGTAGTATTTATGTTTTATAGTCTAAGTTTAACTCTGCATCTACAAGACAAATTCAACTGTAACACTTAAATTAAAATAGATCTAAATTATATGACAAGGCCTGGAATAGAACGCTTTTTGAACGAAGTAGGTTTCCATGACATATGTATTTTTGATCGGGGTAACAAGAAAAATTTAACTGTGCCGTTGGAAGTATAATTAATTCAAACCAGAAATGCTCATCCACACTGAAACCCTCATATGAGAGTCAGTCGCTTCAACTCTTATCCACCTAGCCATGAACACTGAAGTACTATATATACTTGATTCATGCCTACTTGCGTTTGAAAAATGTCATAGAGCTCTTGATTGCTTTTTATAAATAAGATAAGACTTTCGGTTTTGAAATTTGCGTGCGAAGCCGTGGATATCAGCTAGTAATCATTTAATAACTTGCAGTCATAATTTGTCTTACGTGGTTATTTGTTTTATTTAACCTTACCAAAATCTCATATGATTCTTGATGTTTTATTAGAAATGATAAACTGAGAGTAATGAAGCTTTCATTGCATTCAGCGGTTTAATAGAAAATACAGTTATAAATGTCATATAAGTGGATAGTTTTAAAAACAAAAGTTATATTTATTATGTTATGAAAAACATGCATGGAAAAGTTATCCTTTTCTTTCTAATTCCACTAAAACTTAGTTCTAGTTGTTACAGATAAAGCCCACAGTCCGTGCTTCATCTTACCTTTTAATTTCTATGTTGTATTATGTCACATTTTTCCTCAACTGTTTGGTATATCACATCTGGAAAAAACAAATTTTACTTTGTGGATGGATGATAAAATTAGTAAGTTTCATAGTGTTACATATAACGTAAGCTATAGAACTTTCAACATTGAACATTCATAAATTTTATCAAGAGCAAAAAATTTACAAACTTATCGAATTATCTGAAAGTTAAATAGCGATTATTTAAGTAATTCCATGCTGTCTTTGTACTATATTCCTTTGACTTCATTGTCTTGTCAGCGGATGTATTCTAAATAGATTTGAAATACAAAATAATAGAAATGTAATTTTAAATGAAAATAATATTTTTAGCACCATGGGGTATTATTTTACATGAGTAATTGTTTGGTGAGCTTAAAAATGTGAACCTGCTATAATTGTTAGGTAGTGCTTACATTAAAGTTGAAAAATTGTATAGAGCATGATATCTTACACAATTTCAAGGTTTCAGTTGCCAAAAACTTTAGATATAAAATTTATGTACAATATCGTTTGTTCTTAAGGATATCGAAATGTTGGAATTTTATACCTAGTATAATGATAATTGTGTAACTTAATACATTTGTATCAAAACTGATTTAGTAAGGTTTTCTGACAATAATGAATGTTGTCATTGAAATAGTTTGAAAAAATTATAGGTAATTAAAAATCAGATACAAGTATGGAAAGATTGCGAATTGGTTTGTAGTTGGGTTTTTTTAATATTTTTGACTAATATTGATTATTATCAATATTACAAAATTTATAACAGTTACCACAAAATTTAGCAAATTATGTTATTTAATATTGTTCTCCATTACAAGAACATTGTTTCTAGACGTTTTGATACTGATCTGATTGAGTTAGAAACTAATGTAACTCGCCGAACATTAGGTGGCTGGGAATAGTCCTTTTATAATTTTGCATCTCATTACACAATAAAAAGCTATTACACAAATCGATAAAAAAGTTTGTGTGACATTAGTCTTTACTGCGTTAATAAACTTTATGATACTTCCGAAGTTGAAATAATAAGCTTTACTAAGCAAACGTGGAGTAAAAACACGAAAAGTTATGTTGAAAAATGCGTAGTACATTGGATAGTTCTGGATTCAAATCCTGATGCTAAGAATTTTGAGGGCAACTTGTACGATCGATTTTTTCCTTACGTAATAATAGTTCCCCTACTTCCCCTGTTAGGAATAATAGACGTACACTAATATTGTAGTCTTTACTCACTTTTGTTAAACAAAGATTAACAGCAACATATAAAAGGTATATTTAGGTAGAAGAAGTTTAAAAATACTATCTTCTCTCGGCGCAATCTGCTCTAGGAAGCCGCAGGACTGTAAACTCTATGTCACTACACCGTGTTATCTGCTTACACGTCGCTGGCTGCCCGAAATATGAGTTGTGTCAGTCGCTTGACACTGTTACTGTTGTCTCGTACAACATCGTGTATACTGTCGCTTTCGCTTTAACGTTGTGAAAAGTGTCGCACACAAAATTTAAGTTACGGTACTTAAATGAATAGTGTCATTTTTGAGATATCTTTTAAATAAGAATAAATTGCCAAATGTGTTTCTAAGCGCTAATCCCCAGAATGGCTGGACCAATTTGACTTCTTTTTTAGTACTCATAGAAGATCAAGGAAGGCTTATATCAAAAGAAATAACAATCCAAAACTCCTTAAAATTTGGAAAATTATGATAACATTTTTGTTTCATTATACAAATTTAACTGACGATTAATAGCTATTTATAACATTCTTTGGTGTTTGAGCTGAAGTTCATCAAGAGTTTGAAATATTTCATTAAATTATAATGTTATATAATTTTAGGTACACAGTAGTGTTGATCAGTATTCTAATGATCAGTAGAAACTAACTGATCAGTATACTAATTGATCAGTAGTGTAATACAGATAAAGAAACAACGTTACTCGAAACATTCTATTCCCAATGCGACAACGTCGAATCAAAACATAAAATGCATAGAAATAATTTTTTGTTGTTGTTGAAATATTATTAAAACACTCAACCCCTGGCTTTCTTGAAATTTTGAAGAAGGGTTTAGCGTTGGCTTTAGGAAAACAGAGAATGAACACTAACATGCATGAATGAGCCATTCTACCATGACTATGGTTCCAAAGGCAGAGAGGTGTCTGAGGCCGGAAGCTGTCGGTAGTTACGAACCTCTAAAGGCTGAGAAATGTGATAGCGGAAGTAAAACAATAAGAAACTTAACAGAGGCCAGAAGCTCCAGAGAATAGAGTGATTCTGGGTTAGTTTACCGCATATTCTTGTAGCTTTAACCGAACCCACAGTCCGAAAACAACAAGACTTAGTTATATAACGTAGAGTATATTATATTTAAATATTTTGAAACTATACATGAACTTAACAAGGATTTCTCCCTTATACCTGTAGTATTTATTTTAAAAACACTAGACTTCTCAGTCTTAAGTATATAGCTATACTGACTTCATCGAAACTCAACTATGGCACAGGAAATATCTCAGTTCGGAAGGATTTTAAGACCCGGAAGAATATCCTTTTTGTGCGAAATCAGGTCTGAGGCCTACATTTGTTAATATTTTATTGATCAAGACAATAAGGTAAACTCAAATGTTACACCGTAAAATACATTTGAAGTGAATTTAAAAGTCCTGAAGTTAGCCCTTGTAAACCGATGAAGGAATTTCGTTCATACTAGTTTGTATATATTATATTTATTTAACAACTTGATAAACCTTTTATGCCCAACATTGATTTAGAAAAAGTCTTCAATAGATAATCCAAACTGAGGTTATAGTGAATGAGATGGTGTCATCGAAGTCGGGCTGGAACACGACCACTACATTTTCAACACATTTCCTCTAAGACTAGCCTTCCACAGAAATAAAGAGAGCAAGAAATACACCACCTAGCGAAGAGAAGCATTGACTTCGTCTACTAGATGAAAGATAAATAGCTGTATTCTCTCCCTGGGAAGTAATACCTAACGGCGGTTTCTGTGGGAAAACGCAGGCTGGAGAAAAGAGAGGTTGTTTATTCTATATTAACATCTTCCTTAGGCTTATCTAGGCCAAGCAAATAGGCCTGGAGATACGTACAATTATTTTTCAAAAACCTATATGAAACACACATGAATGCACAGTATCGAAGTTAGTATAGGATATTGCTTTTAGATGCACTGATATACAGGGTGGAAAAAAAGTATGGAAACGCTTTCACTAATTTTTGTATGGCTTCACTTATACAAATTAAATTTTGTACATCACCACTTGTATTAAGAACCTAGTTTTTGAGACCAGTGGGGACATTTTATCTTTTCAGGGGGACGGCCCGTGAGGAGTCGGACGAAAATCTTAAATGTAAGCATAGGCCGAGTTTGGTATCAAATTAAAGGTCTAGTAAAGAGAAACTCATTACCGCAAACCGCACTTAAAAAAGGTTGACCCTATCCAGAGTACGGGCCATATGAATTTCATGACAAAGAAATTTAGTAATTTTGTTTTGTGAAGTAACTAATTTACTTTCAGTAGTATGTTTTATGTCGGTTATGTAAATTTGAAAATCAATTTCCAACAAAAAAATTATTTTTTTTACCTCTACATTTGTTGGATAACAGTAAATAGGGTTTTCCTGTCTTGTCTTCAAGAAACTGAGAGTATTCAATAATACCACCATAACTCCTTATCAACATGAGGTCAAGGTTTAGTCCCTCCAGCCCTTTTATCTCAGGCAAACATAAACTGGTTTAGGCAATACAAACAGTACTGTCACAGCAAAACTCCACAGTTTTGTATTTTTAATATCAGCTTGGTTTTTAGTCTACGCTATAAATTTTGTCCACGTAAGATAAAGTTGAAAGTCTTCACTAGAAGGTACTGCGATAGTTATACATTTTTTTTACTTAAGTGTTTACATTTTATTCTACTAGTTTTTTTTAAAAGCAATGTCACTTAGTGAGTTTGAGAGAATCACGCTGCTTATGATGCGTGGGTATGGATATCTAGTTCGTCCCTATGAAGAAACAGCGCATTTGTTTAATGAAACTTTTCTTGATAGACCCCCAATTAGTAAGTCAACAGTGTTTAAGACAGTAAAAAGATTTGAAGAAACTAGAACAGTCAAAGATCGCGAAAGAAGTGGCAGGCCTAAATCGGCAACAAATGAACAAAAACCTTTGGATGTACTCCAAACATTTGTTGAAAATCCCAGCACCTCGGCCAGAGTGGCTGCAGAAGATCTTGATATGAGCCATACCTCAGTGTTGAATGTTTTACACAAAAACAAGCATAACCCTTTTAAAGTAACCCTAACCCAAGAACTTGCAGAGGATGATTTTGATCGAAGGACTGAATTTTGCGAAATAATGATGAGAAAGTGTGACGAAATTCAAAAATTTTTAAGTTCGATATGTTTTCAGATGAAGCTACATTCTTTGTTAATGGACAAGTTAAAATAGGCATAATTGCCGTTACTGGGCCGACCATAATCCACACTGGATGATAGAAGGCCACACACAGAGGCCTCAGAAAGTGAATATGTGGGCTGGAATAATAAACAATAACATTGTAGGACCGTTTGTGATAGATGGAAATCTAACAGGCGAAATTTATTTCAATATGTTGACAAATAACATTTTGACAGCAGTGCGTGCTCTTCTTGGGGCAAATTTTAATGCAGTATGGTTTCAGCAAGATGGAGCACCGCCCCATTACTATTTGCGGGTGCGCAATCTGTTAGATGAAGTGTTTCCTAACCGTTGGATTGGTCGCAGGGGTACCGTTGAGTGGCCGGCTAGGTCACCGGATCTTAATCCACTAGATTTCTTTTTGTGGGGCTTCTTAAAAGATAATGTGTATAAAACTAAACCAGCCAACATTGAGGAGCTGGCAAATCGTTTATTAGAAGAAGCAAGAAGAATTACACCCGAGATGCTTCAAAATGTGACTGCAGTAGGTTTTTATAATAGACTAGCTCATTGCCAACAAGTGTTCGGAGAGCAGTTTGAGCACCTCATTTAAAAGGTATGGTTATTTTTTGTAATACATAGATAATTTTTTAATTTAATTCTTTTGGATAATTGTGTTCCATAAAGTGTCATTTTCAGTCAGAACAGTTTACTTGAGACTGTGAAATTGCGGAGAAATAATAATTAATCAAAACGTTACTTATGAAATTCAAACGGCCCGTACTCTGGATAGGGTCAACCTTTTTAAGTGCGGTTTGCGGTAATGAGTTTCTCTTTACTAGACCTTTAATTTGATACCAAACTCGGCCTATGCTTACATTTAAGATTTTCGTCGCGACTCCTCACGGGGCCGTCCCCCCTGAAAAGATAAAATGTCCCCACTGGTCTCAAAAACTAGGTTCTTAATACAAGTGGTGATGTACAAAATTTAATTTGTATAAGTGAAGCCATACAAAATTAGTGAAAGCGTTTTCCATACTTTTTTTCCACCCTGTATGTCGCACTCGTATATCCTTTAAGATATGACTTGATCCACATTTATGAAAGTCTACGTATACCATACATACATATCAAAGCACTTCAAGAACGTCTAAAATTTTGGAGAGGTCTAAAAATCTGCCAATGTATTCTGATGTCGCATTCGCTCCTCAACCATAATTCGCATGGGTTATTTTACTGAATCATATGTAAAGATATACTTTTAGGTCTTACTTGTGTCAATATAATAGGAACAACTTTGAAAAAACTCGATACTTTCTTGAAGATAAGGTAATATCTAAATTAAGACAATTGCTTACCGAAGAGGGGTTTATTTTTAAAAGATCGATGTAGCAAATCAAAATCAAATAAAAAATCGTTTATTCTCCAAAAAAAAAAATTACAAATGATATAATTATATTAATATATTCATTGTCTAAAAATATACAATTACCATAAATATTTGGGTTTTAACGTATATTGTGAAAAATAAATTTATATTTTTTCTAATTTAATTATTTGAGAAATATTCTCACATGGGCTATTAAAGCCTGTGCGTGAGAACGAGTCACCACAAAGTACTTGATTGGTATTTCAAACCTTAAAAATGTTGTTATATCTTATTAAGTAAAAAAAAAATTAAATTAAAATAAAGTAAAAATAATGTTTCATAGAATGAAAAATAAAACTAAAGTGAGAATGTATCTAGATGAAGTAAGTGAATAGAAATAATTATTAGAAGGACAAACGACCAACTGTCGGAGATCAAAACCACGGACAGGCATTGGTGCAACTCTTAGTTAACAGACGGACATCGAAAAAACTGCGTACAAAAATTCACCATTCCTTATCATCGAGGGTTGTTATTTATATTTATGGCATCAACGTATTAGTCTCGCATGACCTCCCCCAGAAGACACACACACTCAAGTTCACAAACACACGCGCGCGCAAACGCTCGCGTGCAGCACACACACACACACACACACACACACACACACACACACACACACACACACACACACACACACACACACACACACACACACACACACACACACACACACACATTCGCACACACATATTTACACAAAAACTAAAAACTCGCTCACACTATATTACTTATTTTCTAATATTTACTTACAAGCCAACATACATACAATCTTATTAGCTATATACTTCCAAACAAACCCAAATGCTTCCAGTATATTTCAAACATACTCACGCGTACATCCTTACATGCCTGTTACACCAACACTTTATATTCATTTTTCCGCCTCCCATCCCAACCCACATCATCTATTGTCTATAATTTGATGTAATTAAGAATTCAGTACGATCTCTTCCCACCAAATTTAGCCAATTAATAATTCTTCTTTTTAGAGAAAACATTGTTATATAATTAGTATTTTTTATGGAATCCGGCAATTTATTAAAAATAATGTGTGCTATATAATATGTATTAGTAGTAGAGAAGGTTTTAATTAATCTCGGAATTCTAGTCTGTCCTGTAGTAGCGTATCTTGTGGAATATTCATGAGGCAAAGAGTCAAATAGGTTTGGTTGATGTTTAAAAACGTAAATAACAAGTGCTTTGATGTAAAGCTGTCTAACATCCAAAACTTGCATTTCATTGTACAAAGCATCCGAAGAGTACCTTCGACACCTCCCCAATACCGCCTTCATAATAGATTTCTGTGTGACGAGAAGCCGATCTATAACTGTCCTGTAAGCCCCCCCCCATGCTAAAATTCCCCCCTCAATAATTGACTGCACATATGCGAAATATGCCATCCTAATTTCTCTAATTGTCAGCACTTCATGTAATTGTTGAAAAGCGAAAATCATTTTCCTTAATCTCTTATTTATATAACTTACGTGTACAGTCCACGTCAATCGATTGTCAAACATAACGCCAAGATATTTATACTCATTAACACGATCAATTATGTCACAAGGGCAATCAGTATTACGAGTGAAGTCGTCGCATACGTGGAGCTTAATACTATTAATCGAAGTGTCGCTGGATTCGCGTAATGATAAGGGCATAAATTTTGTTTTAGCAACGTTCAAGGTTAACAAATTTTGATCAAACCATTTTTTTACTTTTGACATACTTAGAGCTGCTTTTACGAAAATATCGTCCCACGTTTCCGCTTGGAATAAAATTGCAGTGTCATCAGCAAAAAGATACAAGCTACCGGAAATATTGATTTTTGAAATATTATTCATGTAAATTAAAAATAATAATGGTCCAAGAGTACTCCCCTGGATTACACCATAGTTGACGGGTTTCAGGTCACTATTAACACCATTGATAGTTGTAAACTGCTCTCTGTTAGCCAAGTATGTTTGGAACCAGTTAAATGATGTTCCACGTACGCCAATCAAATGAAGTTTCTGAAGTAATTTTTTCCTGTCTACCGTATCAAATGCTTTTGCTAGATCTAGAAATATTAATAAACATCGGTTACCTTTGCTTAATGCCAAATTGATATCTTTCGTTACTGAGAACAGCGCATCGGCCACATTTTTAGATCTCCTGAACCCGAACTGGCGGTCTGTCAGAATATTTAGTCTTTCAATATAATCCGTGAGTTGATTTCTTACGATTTTCCCTAACACTTTAGAGAAGACACTAAGTAAGCTAATTGGACGGAAGTTAGATTTTTCTGTAATATCATTGCTCTTAAACAGTGGAATCACTTTAGCAACCTTGAAAGCATCGGGAAACTTCCCGGAACGTATGCTACTGTTAATAATGTGTAGCAGAGGTTCACAAAACAGCTGAAAGTTGTCTTTAAGAAAGGAAGCGGAAATGCAATCGTACCCAGGAGCTGAGCCTCCGCGTAGGCTACTGACACAGTTGTATAAGTCTTGTTCCGTGACAGTTCTCATAGTAAAAACAGAGTCCACAGTATAGTCGTTATCTTCTACAACAAGAGGACCGCTCGAGTCGATTAAGCTAGCCAAGTTAAATCCAACTTGTGAGAAATAGTCATTGAACTCGTCGGCCACCTGTTTACTTACATCATTCATCGTTGCGTAAAGTCTGTTACCTGTATACTGTTCTAGAGGAAATCCGTCATTTGTATTAGTCCTTCCACTCATTTCGTTGACGGCATGCCAAAAAATTTTAGGGTTATTGCAATTATTGTTAATTTTTGTCCTAAAGTAGTTCTTTTTTGTAATCCTTATAAGTCTGTCCAGTCTGTTCCTGTATGTCATGAAATAAAGTTTCAAATCAGTATTAAATGGTTGTTTTCTCAAAAGCTTACTCAATTTATCTCTTTTCCTGATAGACCGTACTAGGCTTTCTGTAATCCAAGGTTTCAATTTACGTAGTCTCGGTTTGGTATTAGTAATATTTTAACACGCGTTGTCCGTACAGTCTTTTATAGTGGCTAAAAACAGATTAGCGCTAGTATTGAGATCCGCTGTGTCAATAACATGAGTCCAGTCACACCCGTTTATGTTATGTTGCAATTTGTATTTGTCTAAGATGTAGTTAGTGGCGATTGGATAGCTTGGATTAGACCGAGGGTAATTTATTTCAATGTTTAACACAATACTGTAATGATCTGTAATATTATTCGCTATTACAGCAGTTTTAATCTGATCATAGTTATTGTGCTTCACAAATATATGGTCTATACAAGTCTATATGGTTTGTCTTAGCATGCACAAACCTTTTGAAAAACTGTATTTTCTAAATAAATATTTAATTATATTTTACAATTTATTTTCAAAACACACAAAATGAACAACTCTGAAAGGTCATTGATATTATCATTTGATTTTTTAAAAGTTGAAAATAGTGCATTCTAACTAGTCCTCAGAAATCAGAAATATGAGTATAAATATTGCTGAATCATACGGCAACACAACGTGTATAGAGCCTTAAAGCCTGAAATAGAGTTTCTGCTGATACAAAACTATTAGGTACAGCAAGACCATTCTCCACTTTGAGGAATACGGACGGTGATTATGGATATTGCTTTCTGGAAAACATGTCTCACTCGTATCCTAACAACTGGAGACAGTTTCTGGCAAACATGTCTCACTCGTATTCTAACAGCTGGAGACAGTTTCTGGAAAACATGTCTCACTCGTATTCTAACAGCTGGAGACTGTTTCTGGAAAACATGTCTCACTCGTATTCTAACAGCTGGAGACAGTTTCTGGAAAACATGTCTCACTCGTATTCTAACAGCTGGAGACAGTTTCTGGAAAACATGTCTCACTCGTATTCTAACAACTGGAGACAGTTTCTGGAAAACATGTCTCACTCGTATTCTAACAGCTGGAGACAGTTTCTGGAAAACATGTCTCAATCGTATTCTAACAGCTGGAGACAGTTTCTGGAAAACATGTCTCACTCGTATTCTAACAGCTGGAGACAGTTTCTGGAAAACATGTCTCACTCGTATTCTAACAGCTGGAGACAGTTTCTGGCAAACATGTCTCACTCGTATTCTAACAGCTGAAGACAGCTTTTGGCAAAAATTCCTCACTCGTATCCTAACAGCTGAAGACAGCTTCTGGCAAACATGCCTAACACGTATCCTAACGGCTTGTAATAGCTTTTGGAAAACATGTCTCACTTGTTCACTGGAAATGTTACGTTTTTCTTGTAAATGTCTATATAGTAATATAAAGCTGAAATATATATCTATATTTCGTCGTATATACTGTGTAGTCACAAACTTCTGCGTTTTATACTAAGCAATAAAATAATATGTTATGACTAAAAAGTGGGGTATATTTATGATACATATTCCATTTCAATGAAAGTTCATAAACTCACGACATGAAATCGGATCTCTGTTAATACAATGATATGTATAGAAGTGTGGAAGTATACAATTCTTTTACAGCCAATTAAAAACATAACGCATATTTGGTACATACACAAACCTATGGAAAAAATAATATACAATTATTAAAACTAATCACAGTATTTTGGTTTCAAACTGTCACTTGTCTTGTAAAATTAAGAATATTAAAAAACAACACAGAGAACCATAATTCAAGACCGAAACTGTCAGAATTAAATTCCTGCTTGTAGTCGCGGTCGCTGTCTCTTTTGAATGAGACACTGGCTGAAATAGAGCGGCAAAACCATTTTGTTTTCTCTGGGTTCTGCTTTAGTATTTTCGTCATTACCATGTAAAACAGGGGATACAGCATTTACTTTAGTTTTATTTTAGCTTCGTACTACTTTCCTTGTTTAATTTTCGTTATTTGTTAACCACTGTATATAAGACATTGGATTAATCTCATCATCACGAGGTAGGAGTACGTCTCATCACGTATTGTTTAACAGACTAAAAAGGCAGCATGTAAAATTTCAAGACTGTATGCAGTTCGTCAGTTAGTTCTTCTACAAATATCGTCGTGGACAGACATACATCAAGAAATTGAAATTTTCAGCCCTTGATTTATAGATTAATGAAAAATTTACAGTAAAGTATTCAACGATTAAGCATACAACAGCTTTCATACAAATATACAATAAAAATTAAAAGATTAACTTATCAGATATTCCTTCAATTATATTGAATATAAAACAAATTTAATTATAAGGATTTTTTCATTGTTATGGGAGTTAGGGAAGTAAGAAATACTTAATTTGATAAAAAAAAATAATTTTATTATTATGTGTATTATGTATTAATATGTTCACAGATACTCTGTCCCAGGAAGGGAGATGTTTAATGAGCCGCACGAGATATTCTAAGTAGGTGAGTTTGAGTTCTTGCCTAAGGCTCCTATAGCTACAGTTCATTGATCTAATCACTATCAGGAGAATCCCGTGTGAAAACATGATCTGGTGATATCCGAAAGAAAATACCTATATCGACTCTGTATACGAGAACGGGCCCACTTAATAACATTTATTGAAAAGTAAACTTTCACTGCAAATATAGAAAAAGTGTTTCCTACGGCAAGTTAAAGTAATTTATTAAGCTCTTGAATGGCAACGATAAAATAAAATGATATATTTTTGAAACTATTAGAAGTAAAAGTTAACGTTCACTTTGATTCAGTTTATTCTCACGTGGTGCTAGTGACTATCACTTATTTCAACGTGATTGTCTACTAAATAACAGATACGTCGCAATTTTGTCATGACTTAATAAAAAACACTCCACACAATAAGTTATTGTCACGGGAAGATATTCTAATCTCCTGATAAATTAAAAAAAATCGACCTTACGCTTAAAGATGGGCCTGAAGTTAGACCTGTCATAAGTACAAAAGAAAAACACACATTTTTTGCAAGATTACATCACATTTTATTGCTTATCCGCAGTTTCGACACTTTAAATATTTTAGGACTCTGTGAAGGAATAAATAGTCTGTATTAATAGTGACCGCATATATCAAGTAATACGATGTAATGTTATGGCAATTTTGAAACGTTTAAGGCACATACTATTTCATCATGTTAAAGAGGGCCAAAAGTTAAACTCTATTAATATATATCTCTTATTTCAGGTTTAATCGGTGATAAAGGTTATGCGGTTCGAAAACATTATACTTTGCATGATATATTAGGTTTTAAATTATGCCACGATCATATAAATACTTGGTCTGAAAAGCCTAATTTAGTAAACAATGTTTCTATTTTCGGTACTTGGAAGACTATAAATCTTCATCTGTGAGTAGACGTTTAATTGCAATTATAACAAAGTACTTTTGGTCTAAGAAATTTCCCTCGCCGTAGTGTTTAAAGAGTTGCCGTGATAAAGGAAATGTATACGTGTACGGCACTGAGAAGTTTTATTCGGGCACAAAAGGTCTTTCCTGGTATTTTATATTACTTGATGTTAAAGGTCTTTCCGGTGCGGTAGGCGTTCGAATTGTTCTCCCGATCAAGAAATATATACGAGTAGGATGGTCTTCTTCTGAGAAACCCGATTGTAGGACTGTAGGTCCACGCCTAGTTTGACGAGGGTGGCTTACGTCACTTTTCTGCAGGGTAGGACACCTGTGGACTAACTGTCCTACTTTTCAAAACTGACCTGGCCGTGCATTAGTTTTTCTACCTGCACTTATTCTTTATTCTGGTCAGTGATGCTTCCACTACATTCGCACAGTGTACTGCTAAAGCAGTAAATATTAACAATAGTTTACTCAAGCATATGAAGTGGATTACTAATAGGGATTATATCTTAACGAATTTCATATAGCATTATATTACTATCTGATTAATTTTGCATTGTCCTAATGAATCATAAACATCTACAGTAAGTTTGTATTAGTTATTCCTTATATTGGACCATCGTTTGTATAATACTGTATATACCAGTAGACATGTTACTCATAGTACACGTTAATTGAAATGGATGGTTTATTGTTTTATTAACATTGTTAATAGTTAAAATAACCATTTAGTTTATATCTAATATATCATTTTTAAAGTTGTGCCAAATTAAGTGAAATAGATACGAAGACAAAATATTTTATTACCTTAAATAGTGGCTCTTGGCATATAATCCAAACAGTAAACAAAACATTTGCCTAAACAGACATACTAACTTACATAATAGTGACCTTATGCCGCTAACGATACGTTGTAAATATCACTCAAACAGGAATTCGATGAACGGCTAAAAGTTTTGTTTAGTTTCATTCAAACTTCCAATTGCTATTCATCGCTATATCCCGCTGCGAAAAAAATTAGCGTTAGTTCAAAAGTGATCCCGGAACGACAGGAGATAACACGTTTAATTACTAGCAGTTATAAGGACTTCGAACGCTCCAAATTCTAAAATTTATTATTAAACCCTATTAGTTTTATTCCCCTTTAAAATAAACCGTTAACCGTTAAAAGTTTTAAAATTTGGTGTTTAGTTAATAAAAAAAGCCCTAGTTAATATGGCTTTGTTTTCTCGAACAAGGTACATACAAACTTCTGAGAAGCCTACATCTGTCAAAAGTCAAATAAACTATGCGTTATATAACTATATAAAAGTTATATAGTACAATCCTTTGACGTCTGCATACAGTACTCATCATGCATACTCAATATTTACTAAAGTGTACAGTTAAAAGTAACTTTTAATAAAACTTTTAGTTTTCTTATCTAAATATTGTCTTACTTGTGCTCAACAGTGGTCGCAAAAAAGTTTGAAATAAGAAGTGTTGTTATTATCAAGCTTACTCTATGCTTTCACGACAAAATGTAAGGTAATTTATGATTGTGCTACTATAAAACAATGTTTACACAGAACAATTGACTAAAGTTAACAGGCTCTTATACTATTATATAAATTTCTTGTTCTCTTTACCTGATTTTTCTGTGCATTCTTACGATATTTTAATCGTTGTTCGCCTAGTCGGAGCGAAAACGTATCCAATAAAGCAAAGACCACTATAACCGTTACAGACATTCTTAATATATAATTTTGTTTCATTATTTTTGCAGCTGTCTTATGTAGTGCACTGAAAACTATTTAGCAGATATACAGTTTAGATCTCGAACCATCCATTCAAGTGCTGCAGTGTGAGTACGACGATCCCTTGTCAACCCCTCGTCAAAAGAAACCCGTGAGTCGGACAGTGGGTCCACGGTCCCGGCCTGGAGAATTAGATAAGAAATGCTTCCGGCAGTTTTATGACGTGGACCTACAGTCCGTTTACCGAGAAAACCTGTTTACTGCGGGCTAATTGAATTCACTTCCGGACCAAGGGTTTCTGGAGCCGGTAGTTTTTGAACAGTGAAAAATTTAAAAACAAAACGAAACAACAGAAATTGAAAAATATTGTTCTTCTAGTACTAAAACCCTATTAATTTCATTCCCTATTGTTGGGTTATCTTCTTGAATATCCTTTACTTTCATTTTTAATTAGTCCTATGAGAGAATGTGGCACGTGTATTTCATATGTAATAATAATAGGTAATCATTAAGTTAAAGAAATTATTCTTGCAAATGAGTTAGTTATTATATTTAATTTACGAAACATAAGCTCGCTAAATTGAAAATTTCATAGATATCAAGAAGTAAGAAAATCGGTAATGAATGAGTGAGGGCATTGCTTTGATTTATAATATACTTTGTAGTTAGCTGGCCAAATAAATATTTTAATAAGCTGTAAATGTTATATAAAATATTAAGTATATGATACCATGATTTGTTAAATGCAGGGAACACAATTATCTTAGTAGGCTATTTATAAAATTGTTTCTGCAATAATGTTCAATTAGGGAAAAATAGTGTTTTACAATACATATAACAAATAAAATTTTGATATCAAAATAGTTCTCACATGTAATTAATTTATTTCTGAGTGCGTGTTTTCAATATAAATTAATATAAACTATATTAAGTTTTAAACTATATTCAAATACAGAGTTTTGTTACTGACATTTAAATATTTCATAATTCCGTCTTTAAAAGTAATAAAAAAATATTATAGATTTTTTACGCTATTTTAGACTTCTACGACAATATTTGTGCCTAATTTTGATTTATTATCATTTAATGGTGTTTGAAATAAAAAATAAAACCTAAAGAGCTCATAAAGACAGACGGTTAAATACCGATTTCTCACTTATGCTTATATTAATGCAAACAATCTTTAACCGGGAGAATAAATTTACAAAAGATTATCAGAAGGTTCGTAAACACCTAGGATGTTTTAAATGCAAGAGAATGAATTTGTTTGATCAAACTTTTAATAATTCAGCTACGTAGAAATCTAAATAAAGCTAATATTGTTAAAACGTAATAGTTGAATGCCTGAATAAGTTTATATTGTACAGTTCCAGTATTTAAGAGGCAAATACATTCACTTAGGGAAAAATAAAACTTCAAGGTTGATATTATATTTTTATCATAGACCTGCATAAAATTAAAAACCTACACAATTTTACGAGTCGATCTCAATTTTTTATTTACTCACCATGAGGTAACCAACATACTCGTGTAGTGTTTGAAACCACCCGGCCGATAGAACAGTCTCCTGTAGTTGAACAGCTTAAGATAGAGTTATAAAATACACTGTAACCCTAATAAATTTCATACGAAGAATTTCCAAATATTATGTGGTATTTGAACCCTATATTTCTACCTGAAAATAAAGGTTACAGGTTTGAACCACGAAACTTTCAAATAGCCAGATGGGTCATATAGCACATAATTTTAAAAGCCTTTAAATGCTAAAAGAAATAGTACAAAATACATTATTTTGGATATATTAACTCTCTTCTACTTTCTGCTTTGTAGGGAAATATTGCAATTTTTTTTAATTGTTACTAAAAGTAATTGGGGTACACAAGGATTTATTCTATGTTCAGACATATTACGAAACTAAAATAAAAAATCTTCCAATTTGTTCTTGGTTTCAATATAAAATTCGTTCGTACACAAATATATATTTATTAACAGTTCCGAATTTACTTTAAATATTTGTATTAAACAATTCTATCTTATAATACAGTACAATAAAAAATTCCTCAAAGAAATTTTACTCTTCACTCTTTGTAAATCTTGATCAATAACTGCTATTACTTTTAAACCTTACTTTAAAAAGGCTTAAAATTAAAATTCTAATTGTTTTAAAACTAACTACTTGTAAACTTTGAAAATATATTAAAATATAAAATAAGCTATAAAACTAACTTAACAGGCCGGAAAGTTAAAGTATCAAGAAATACAAAAAGGTAAAATATGAAGAGATAAAAAAGTAAAAAATTCGAAAGGTTAAAATTACTCGGAAAGTCTCCTAGGTTCAAACAGTTTCTTTACAAAGTGACAATCATTAAAAATATAAAGTTTTTAATGTGCCACCAAAAATTTGGTAACAGAATTTAATACATACAGAATTATAATTAAATTGAGTTTGAACGACATTTTGTTCGAAGAGGCAATTTTTGCAAATGCAACAAACGAGTAAATATTCTAATACAATTTGTTTCCATGATAATTATTTAACTGTTTAAAACAATAGTTGTTAGTTGCAATAATTATCAAACCTATTAATGATTTACTACAAGCAGTTATTCGGAAAAATTTGAAACAAAGAAAAGGAAACATTTTTTAGAGAAATTTATGGTAAAATAAAATGTAAACTCCAACTTGATGGAATGTATCTGAAAAGAGTTCACTGAATTATTAGTTTATTCAAATCATCAAGCATGTTTTAACAATTGGATTAATTAATTCAATATATGGCTCTGCCAGGTAACAGTAAAACATAAGGGAGAGTTCCCCAAACGGAGAAAGAAAGAATATATTTCATTACTTATTGCTTGAGAGGTAATGAAACGTTAAATAGAGCCATATATCGTTGTTACGAGTATTATTAGAAAAAGGCCTTTAAAAAACTCAATCTCCACTTAAACTGTGTGTATAGCTAGCACAGTTGGAAATAGCTTCAGGATTTGAGTATGGCTTTATTAACACATTCCTACATGTCAAATTCCACGCAATAATCCCAGCCCGAGAGAGCCGAATATGTACTAGTAGATGGTTCAATTAGAATTTGATTGGATACCATAAGCCTTATCAGATATATTGTAATAACAATGCAGTATGTAAATGTAATAAAAGCTGTCCATGCAGGGTGTCCCGTAACTCTCTAAACAAAAGTATACCACGTAATTGCTCATGTCAAAACAAGCATATTTCACCATATGAACATGGGTCTCCGATGCTTAGTTTTCCATCCATCTCTCTATAGGGTTTAAAAAAAAAATTAAAGTATAAAAAATATATTGAATTATTCCAGATTTGGCTCAAATATTTACAATAAAAAGATCAGTTACTGAAAATATCATGAAGTTGTCTTATGTATTTTCAAATGGCGGCTGTTTAAACTTACAAACATTGAATATCTTAAAGACCAGCAATTTCGGTCAAGAACTACAATAACAACTGGCTTTAGAGAATTTTATCACAAATATTTATCACAATGACATTAAACTATTTAAATCGAATAATAAATAAATGATTTAGAGCAGTTTCACTGTGGCAAGACATGGTCCACATTGATAGCTGCCGTTTATTCAGTTTTATATTGTTAACTATTCCGTGAGAAACTAAATGTGGGTCATTTAAATAATTTAGGTATCGTTAGATTCGAGATAAAATCCTCTAGAATCAGTTATTCTTGTAACTCTTGTATTCACATTATTGTTGTATATGATAAGTTACAGCCAAGGATAACATAACATTTAGAGGAAAAGAGAAGGAACTCCGAAGCAAGTACCATTTTATGCACAACTAATAGACGTCTTGCGGTTGGATACATTTTAAATTTAATTGGCACGAACATTCCGTTTGATAAATGTTAAACAAGAACGAAATGTACAGCGCTCTTTTAGACAAAGTGTGGAAGCTTAGAATCAAATCCATAATATGTACAATTATTTGAAACATTTGTCTTAGGATTGATTATAATAATCTTTACTGAAATATAAAAATAAACAAGAATGCCTCAAATTAGCTAGGGTCCTAAGAGGTGTCGACTCAGGTGAAAATAGTTTTAGGTACAACTAAAATGTGGATGCCATGTCGTGTGCCTACGTTAACCACAATTGGTTCGAACTTTCTATGCGATAAATGTTAACCATGAACTGGTATTCAGTACCCTTTGAGATGAAGCTTATCCGCCGCTTAAACAGAAAATGTTTGATGTATAAATATTTTGTTGTAAAATTTAATCCGTAGTAAGTTTAGTGTGTGGCCGGTTTATTATTATCGTTCATAGTAAACACAATTTTGTGAACGTTTAACTATATCTTATTAATTTTAGTCATAGAGAAAGAGGATATATTCCAATTCATGAAGAGATTGTTCCAATTTAGTAATATTTATTTAACGATAGCAACAGGTTAAAATAATTTTACCTATTCAAATTATCCAATAAAACCTTTAAACAAATGAGTACAGACTAGTGGTGTACAAAATACTTAAGCGCAAACTCTAGTTTATTTAGAAATGAAAAACAACTTCAAAAATTATTTTTTAATTAAATTTAATGTAATGTTTGTAACTGCGAACAGGGCTTTTCTTTATTACGAAAACTAATGGGAAGGTAAAATTTGATGTAAATCAAAACCTCCCAGAGTCATTTATATTCCTCTAGAGGAAATTAACCAAACTCGTAAAGCCGGCTGTTACCTGTTGCTGCTCGTGTTAGTAGAACCGCATCCATTACAAGTAAGTAAAATTATGTATGACCTTACGTAAATTTATATAGGGTTTATCAGTTGGTCAATAACACACTACGGTTCATGTAGGAGTTTTCTTGCATATATTGCTACTGTGTGAACTTTTTTTAATCCAATCTGAGATTTGGTGTTATTGTTATGTTGGCGTGGTGTTATTTTAAAACTTATTTGTGTGAACATAGCTTGTATAGGCCTATGGGGTCAGTTTGGCCCAATATTACAACACAAAATTATATAAATTCAGGGTCTGAGCAGCTTAATATTCTAAGAGTACAAGGCTTGGTTAAACCTAAAATTAAAAAAAAATGAGTGATCATATTCCTACGAATTGTTAAGCATTGAAATTACACTCATATTATATATAGGGTGTTTATAATTATTGTAATTTCAATAGTAAATATTCAAATTTTATTCGTTCATACAGGTTCTGGCATTGCTGGTATAAATCTTATACTATTTACTCACAGCTTAAAACAATCCGTTATATTCTTAAAAGTGATGTGTTGCACGAGTATTGCCTTGTCAAACGCACTCTAAGACAGATGAAGAACCCAAGGTAGGTCTATAAATACAACCATGTAACACTTACTTGTGTACGAACTAACAGTTATTTCAATTCATTTCTGAGTGGCTGATCATGTAGTACATGTTGTTACCAATACCGCAATTGATACCATTTTAGGTGTTGTTAATATACCATAGTAAATGTTGTGTTTTCTAATATAGAATCTAATTTATCTAATTTTATATTACCTTATAATATTGATTAACTTTTAAGTTAGTTCCTCTTGATAAATGCAAAAAAAAATTATAAATTTGATGAAAATTTAATGATGTAAATTAAATTAGAGAAAGCTGTTACACCCGCCATCGCAGAGCGAGTGCAATTCAATTCTCTCGAAGTGTTTTGACCTACTCAGCAACTGCTACGTTCTGCTACGTTCGGTTTATCAGTAAACCTTGCTAGTATTAAAAATATAGTAGGAGCATAATATTACCAAAATTGAGTTGTAACTATCTCGACATCTCATAACTGGATTGAGATTCACTTACTCAGCATCTGCTAGGTTCTGCCTCCTCGGTTGTCAGTAACTCTTCCTAGTATTGAGATAACTCTGGGAGCTTATCACCATAATTAAGTTGTAACTATCTCGTCAGCCTTATGATTTAATTCAGAATGACCTATAATGAAAACTCGCACCTTATTTAAGAAAATTCCAACATAATCGAACTATAATTGTTACTTAACCACTTTCTTTCTTGTTTTGAAAGATATCGGCCAAGCTGTCTTGCAGCTCGTATATTGTAAGTATTGCATGTGTACTGGCCAATATACAGCAAAGCCATACTCTATTTGTATAAGTATACAAAGATTGTCTGTTGTGTTTACTCTTAATTCGATATAGATGAAGCAGCTAAATAAATTATACAAATAATTAACTTTGCTCGAACTCTAATGTGAGTTTGGTTTTGTAAATACTGTACTGGTTACTAAGGCTAAGTATTCCGTTTCAATGTTTTAAATTTAAAAGTACCTAAATAAATAAATATTGTATATTTATTTAACTTTTATAGTCTTACTCTGTCCTCGTCCTTGAATCAAAACATTTAAAACGATTCAATAAAAACACTATGACACGGCAATAAGAGAATAACTTACTAACACTGTACAAACATTGTGATGCAAGATAATTTCTCAAATGTTTTCAACACAACAACAACAACAAAAATAAGAAATTGGCCATATTTTTAAATCGATGGAAATAATCACCAAGTTTTTGACATGAAAGGAATATCTCCTTTTAAAGTCGTGCTTCAAAACTCAAAGAAGCGCAATAAGAGCTTTTAGCATTGAAAGGAATGCCATCGATTCCATAAGGTAAACAAGCTTTTACAGTCTTGAATGCGGACTGGACAGCTATGGCCGGAACGAGGGGAATGTGTAATAGTTAGGAAGAAATTTAATGGGGAACCAAAACCCTCATTCTTCTTGTGAAATGTCAACGTGAACTGAATCAAACAACCGTATGTTCGCATTGATTGTCAACGTTTAGTCGTTCTCTTTAAGGGGGTTCAAATGGCAGAAAAATATTTTTTAATGCATTTTAATTGTAATAAATATTTGTGTTCATATACATGTCACAAACATTTTAAGACCATTCCCATCAAAATATGTAATTTAGAAAAAATTTATTCTACTTTTAGTGGACTTATGTCATGCAAATTTTTAGTAGCTCTGCCGTGAATTTACAAGACAGGAGCAAATTGCTTAGCAACAACTTATACTTTCTGCAATGAAATTTATACAGTACACAGTAGTAAGTTCTTTTTCTGTTTAATGTGTTAGGTTGGTAGTTCTGAGTGTTTATAAACAAGAAAATTTTGTTTCTGCTGTTTTATTGTGCCTGTATCTGTTTGTTTACCAAACATAGGCTATTGAGTTTATTTATTACAATGAACGGCAATACACCTTTTTACAATATTTGGTTTTACAAAATTACATCCACATCATAACTATAAATTAATCAGATCAACAAAATGTGTTGTGTCTTATGATATTGTGAGTATTATAACATACGAGTATTTTCAGTGATAAATAGTTAATGATAAAGTAAAATGACGAGGCGTAAAAGTGTGATCAAGAAAAGGAAAAATGTTGGGGTTCAAAAACCACAAGCCAGAAAGTGATCAAAAAGTTGATTCAACAGTAGTCCTAGGCCTAAACTCAGAACAAGATGACTTACCTAGTGTACGCTCTTCAAAGATGAAAATAGGTTATAGAGAACTAAGTTAAAGTGAGTATGAAGCAGAGAACATATATGACCTAGTAGATATAGAGTCACTTATGAGTAAGTTCCTGGAAATTAGTGCCTGTAGGTTTTGTGGCGCAAAACTAGCCTACAGTACAAATAGGCTCGGTGGATTAGCGACAAGCTGCCAGCTGCATTGTACACAGTGCCATTCCAAAGTAGAGTACTGCAATTCGGAACAGACATTGAATACCAGGTTACATGATATAAACACTAGGCTGGTTTATGCTTTACGCACTATAGGTAAGGGACAATCTGCGGATAAAACATTGTGCGCTATTCTCAATCTTCCGAACCCTCCTGCAAGATTCTTTCGGTACAATGAAGTTATTGGCAAAGTCACTAAGGAAGTTTGTAAAGTTTTAATGAAGGAAGCAATTGAGAAAACTGTTCAGGAAAATGATGGAAGCAGAGAACTAACTGTGGCAGTAGATGGCACCTGGAAAAAGACGGGGCACACATTAAATAATGGAGTTGTGACTGTAACAAGTGTCGATTCAGGTTGTGTTATTCATGTAAAGCTAATCTCATATGCTCTAGTGGGGCTATGGAAGTACATGGAGCAAAAGAAATCTTTGGTAGGTCAGAAACTGAGTTTGGCGTGAAATATAAATATTATTTAGGGGATGGCGATTCCAGTGCGTTTAGCTCTGTTGCTGACAGTAAGCCTTATGGAGCTGACTATGTGTTTGAGAAAATGGAGTGTTGTGGACATGTACAAAAAAGAAAGGGTGCTCGCCTAAAGAAACTAAAACTAAAATCAGGACAACTTGTCCTTGCCGATGGAAAGACCATTGGTGGAAGAAATCGCCTTACAGATGAACGCATCTTAGCCATTCAGAAATATTACGGATTAGCTATTCGGAGGAATACTGGAAATTTAGATCAAATGAGGCAAGCAGTATGGGCTGAATATTTTCATTTGTTGTCCACTAATGAAAATCCACAGCACGGGCTCTGTGAAAAAGGCAAAGAGAGCTGGTGTAAATATCAGCGAGCTGTCGCCAACAATGACATATATGATCATTTGAAACACATGCATATACCCGAAGTTACTATGAGCCACATCAAGGCTATTTTTCAGGATTTGGCAGATCCAGCCAAGTTGAAGAAATGCCTGCATGGTAGGCTAAGTCCCAAAACAATGATCCAATGATTTGGTCAATGCTGTAATTTGGTCACGACTACCCAAAACGGTGTTTGTAGGTCTACAAACCTTGGAGTTTGGTGTTTATGAAGCCGTTTTAAGTTTTAACAGAGGAAATGTCACAAGGTGCCTTGTCTTGAAGGAACTTGGAATGACTGTTAGTAAAAACACAGCTTCAGTAATGAGTGAACTATACAGACTGCGAGTGCAAAGGGGCGAGTGAGAACTTTCAAAACTCCAGAAAAAAGCCAGACAACGAAGTGAAAGTGCCAAAAGGAAGTTGGAAGAAGCTTTTGCTGAAGAAGAGAACCCAGACCAACCATCGTATGGTGCTGGATTGTACTAAACTAATTTTATAGGTCAGTAATTGAATAATTTCCTGTAGGCCAAATATTTATTTGTGTTTTCCCGAAAACCGTGATTTTTTACATAAGTTACCCGTTATCTCAGAAACTACAAGAGATATAACTCTACAATTTTTAACACATCCTCTTGTACAGTAGTTATTACAAAAACTTTAACATATGCTTTTTTATTTTTATGCTTTAGTAGTTTTTTGTGTGCAAAAAGTATAGGATTTTCTTAGTTCTTTTATGATAAAATATGATTAAAAATCATAAAAATGTACAGAAAAAAGTTAAAAGGAAACCCTAGTGTTAAAATCTTTATTACATGATATATAAGTACCAAAAACATTTTCACCTCTTTAACTTTAGTAGTTTTTGAGTAAACGGGTCATCAATATTGCACATTTTTAAGATAGTGCTATCCGAACCTACTTAAAAATTCAACTACACTTTGTTTTGGAAGAGAAATTGTGACAAAATATATCGGAACATCCTTACTGCTAAGAAGAAAACACAATATGGTTTTCCACCTTCATTTCCTGTAAATAATAATTAAATATTGAAATTTTCTAAAGGACCTTTCAAGTAATAACAAGGACCCAGATAGATATTGGGGATAAATAACGTTATGAACATTTTTTTAAATATTAAAAAACGTAATTTATATTGATGTAAATGAATATAATTAATTTTAATAAAATGGAATATTATGAATTTTTATTGGTAATTAGTACAGTTTTAAATATATTAGGTTTTAGGCAACTTGAAAAGTTCTGTACCAAGCTTTTCCGTTACGTGAATAATTCCTTTTTTCCAGTACCATAAAAAGAAGGGTACTTATGGTATGGGGTTAGAGGAGAAGTGTTTATTGAATGATGCCAACTCACCAACGTTGCTCAAGCTTCTGTGTGGCTTCATCCAGAGGGAGGACTTCCCGCTCGTTCACGGCCTCCAGGGCTGGTGCTGGATTGTTGGAAGAACCGGCCACCTACGACAACTCTATCTTTTCTCTAATAAGTCATTGACATCAGAGTAGAGCACAAGTCTGGAGGAAATCCATCTGTCACCGCACACGAGACTGAGTTCAAAGCGGCACTGATACTGTAAACTCGTTCACAAAGAGCATCGGGACCCAAAACAGGCACTATTGCAGATAACGAGAAAACCATTATTATTTAACGAGGGTTTGCTGAGATATCGCTCATCATGAGACGAGAATCAAGACGGCACTATCACAGCCAACGACATATACAAGGGGAATTCAATGCCACCCACCTGAGCAGAGAGAAAAAAGACCACTTTTGTTACTTCATTACGTGGCGAGTTCCAAGACGAGACTGATACTACAAACGAAAAGACAAATGGCGAGACCTTTGAGCTACAGCTACCGGAGAATGTTATGCTCAGATCGACTCCGACGGTGAACCTGACGTCTCGGGCGTGGAAGGACGATAAGGAGAAGTAGACAGGCAGGCAGATAGGACCATGCTGAGTCTACCATTGAGAAACGCCCGTTATATCGTACGATGGGTTTGAAGAACTGAATGAGCCTATGGCTCCATGCCTTGATTGGAATGATCTAAACTATTTTAACTTATAGCGAGTCTTATTCTATGTTAGAAAAACAAACCCTACTCTATCTAGACTTATTGCATATATTACGCAGTTAGTTGTGAGTATTGTTTTTTACAAAACCATATTTTGTCCAATTCCATTTCGTAATTATTATAATATCGAATGTTTTACCTACCTTAATTAACTGTAAATGAAACAAAGTAGGGCTGAATCGGTATTAAAGAATAATTAATTTATTATTTTAACTTTTATTATTAAAACTGAACTATAAAAACGGCGTACACAAATCTTATTATATTGTAATTTTGGGTAAAACTTTTTATAAGTTAATTAATAACGTAAATAATTTGTTTATTTTTACTATAGAAAGTATTTTAATGATAATTAAAATTATAAAAGTAATTTTGAAACTATATTGGATTTCTAATGCCATTAGTTAGTTAGTAAATCACATTGGTACATCCGTTTATATTAAGAAGTTTCATGTAGAGAAACATCATTTTACAGATTTTCTTATTTGATAGAAAAATAATTTAAACCGTACAATGTAAATGTACTTTACATCAAAAACATTCAATTGTCAAGAACCGGAAAACTCCAACCCTTTAACTCACCTGTACAGACGACTGCGCAAGTACACGCAGTTTCTGTTTAAGATCTATTGACTGAAGATAACTCCTAACAGTGAGGTCAAAAATTTCAAGATCTTAATTGTGTACGCAATATTTCGACAAGTTGTGAACCGATAATTTTAGTGTTAGTTATGGCACGCGCTGCGTAAATCTCAGAACTAAGGTAAATATAACTACCTCACTGTAGATCAAATATTTGTTGGTTTGGAAATACAAAATTAATTTTTCGAGTGTTATAAATGTTACATATATCACTTCTATTGGAGGGTATGAGCAGAACAGCGTCAATGAAATAGATCAGAAAGAAAAGCCTTTCTTTTACGTATCACTTCTACGTTTATAACACTATAACTGCTTGATATAATTTTACTGTGCGTAGGAACTACCAGTATTACGTAAAGTAAAACATTCTTTATTAGAGCATCATCAATTTTTTATTTTATGCCTTGGAATGTGTAATTAAACCATATCTTCCAATTCAAATGAAGACCATCCTTAGTTTGTTGTTTGCATCTAACTATATAAGTAGCTGTCTCTCAAAGGCATTCCTAATGAAGTCGTCTTTTCAACATTGACCAGTGCGTTTATTCAAGAACGTTGTAACTTATCTTTCAAACTAAAACCTATAATGTATTGCCAAGTATTATTCATAAAAAATAACTAAAAATTCTTTCTATAAATTAGAATATTCAAGTTTAATTGTAATCTAATCTTCATTAATATATAATACAATTAAATCTAAGCTTATAGAAATAAAGGTTTGACAGTTAAAACATACAGAAGTATACGTGTAGTTGTATAAAACTCACATAATTTTCTATACATGGACAGAATCACATATAGCTTTATATATTTAATCATTAGTATTTATTTTTTACGTTTTAACAGCAAGAAAACGTGAACATAACGATAACATTCTCATACTGTTTTCCAAGTAACTGAGTCAACTTTTTGCTTTTACTTTGTTTTGTCACATACATTTCTTACCTTATCCGCTGAGCGTTTAACGAAGCGCACAGTGAGCATAACTGTGCGTGTACTTAGAGATTGATAATTTTTAATTTTTCAGTAACTTATGGACATATATCACAAAATTACTTTATATTGTACACATATTTAAAATTTTAGTTACTCATTCAATATAATGTTTATATCAATCTACATGGATGTATGGTAGTAAAGGAATTTATATTACGCACTAGAAGATCTTTCCGATACTTTACAAAGTCCAAGGGTTTTGAAATTTGGAAAATACCTCTGAACTCGTTATTACAGAATTGTAATAATGCTCAGTTTACAATTCCCTAAAAAATTCCATTATCCATCAAAAATAAGTGTTTTTCACACTCCTAGAATAGTGATTCTATAACGAAGGTAATAATCTTTCAATGTTAATTTTTTAGTTTTACTTTTTCTACTTCCCTCAATAAATATTTAACGGTGTACGATTGTAATAAATATATTGTAATAAAACACTAGGGTGTTTTTCAGAGCTCACCCGAAGCTTCTGAAGAAGACACCTGAAAAGGTACTTGAAATGTTCAAAAAGCAGAACCCCAACCTAAATGTAAACGAGTGGAAAATCCTTCCATCCAAGCCAGATCCGAAAGGTTACGGATTCGTCTGTTTCCTGGACGAGGTCTGCTACAATGCTGTGACGGCTTCCAACTGTAGAGCCAACCTAGGACTCTGGCAGGTCTCAATTGTCTCCTCGACAGTCAAGGACAATGCCACGAGTTCTAAAAATCAACCTCCAGCACAGTAGGGCTGCTTCGGCAGCCTTCTGCCAGTTCTTCCTCCAGGAGGGATTTGATCTGGCATTGATTCAAGAACCATGGCTTCACCAATTGACAATTGACAATTCGTTTATTTTACCTGCCCTGGCTTAGACCATAGGTCCACTCTTCCGCCAGGACAGGCTCCAAAATAATACATTACAAAATAAAACAGAGTTGTGACGAATACATCATTTACAATAATATTTTAACTGTCAAGGGAGAGTGGCGGGCCTAAATGAAACCAAAGGTAAGTTAATTTACTGTACCTCTCTAAGGAATGTCAGGACCTGCATCCTGTTGAAGAGAGGCTTGGATTTTCTAACCCTGAACGAATTCTGCTCCAGAGATCTCACTGTGGGCATACTGACCTGGAAGAATGGAGGCATAGTACAGAGCACAATTGTAGGCTCCGTAAACTTGCCATATGATGCCAGGGAACTCCCTCCATCAAGATACCTAGAGCTCCTGGTGGAAGAAGCACAAGCCAGACATCAACAACTTCTTTTAGGTTGTGACGCCAACGCCCATTACTCTGCTGGATGGGGCAGCACCAACACTAACCCCAGAGGTGAGGCACTTTTACAATTTCTTCTAAGTAGGGACCTATTTATATGTAATAAAGGTAACCGCCCTACGTTCGCAACACGAATTAGACAAGAAGTTATTGATATAACAATCTGCACACAAGGTATACTTGGAATGGTTGATAAGTGGCACGTAAGCGAAGAGGCCTCATTATCGGATCACAGGTATATCCGCTTCAACTTGCAAGATGAGGCTGCAGAGGTCCTCTATCACAATCCCAGGAGGACTGATTGGTTGGGATATAAGTCTGATCTTCAGTCACAGTTGGGATCGGTAGGCGGAAGGGTGCGATGCTTCACAGACATAGATCAGATAGCTTCTGACCTGCAGAATGCTATAATCAATAGCTTCCACGACAATTGTCCATTACGACGGGGGAAGAGACGAACCAATACTAAGTGGTGGACTGCGGACCTCGCTCGCAAAAGGGCTAATGTTAGGAAGCTGCACAATCAATGCAAAAGGAGCCGTATCTGGGAGTCCTATCATAGAGCTCTAACAGAATACAGCCTAGCAATTAAAAAGGCAAAACAAAGTTCCTGGAGGCAGTTTATACAGAAGGTAAATGAATTAAGCGCGGCAGCTAGACTGCAACGTTTACTAGCCTCAGGTCCAACCGGTCACTTGGGATCTTTAAGGTCCCAGGGAGGTCAACACACTTCCGGGTCTAGTGATAGCCTCAAACTTCTCCTTGAGACTCACTTCCCTGATTGTATCTTTGAGAATGACGACACCAGAACGTCTGGTAACCACGAGGCAGGCTCATGGCCAAGAGCTTATCGTGGTAGCTGGGCCATTGCCAGAAGGATTGTCACTCTCTCTAAAGCCAAATGGGCTATTTCTAAATTTGCCCCTTTCAAATCTGCAGGAGGGGATGGAATCTTTCCGGCCCTGCTTCAACAAGGGCCGGAGAATCTCCTTACCCTTCTATGTGAACTATTCAGGGCGAGCCTAGCTTATGGGTACATACCACAAGTCTGGCGTCTCAACAGGGTGGTCTTTATCCCTAAAAAAAGGGAGAGCAGACTATTCTGTCCCTAAATCTTTTCGTCCCATCAGTTTATCTTCGTTTCTACTGAAAACATTAGAAATACTGGTGGAGAGGCACCTGAGAAAGGGAGTTCTCTCAGACACTCCCCTTCATCGCAACCAACATGCATACCAGCAAGGCAAATCCTGTGAATCAGCACTGCACCAACTAGTCAGTAGGATTGAGGATAGCCTGTCCGCCAAGGAATTGGCATTGTGCACCTTCATAGACATTGAAGGAGCTTTTGACAATGCTAAATTCACTGTGATGGTAAGTGGAGCACAGCGACGTGGCCTTGAGCCAGCTCTGTGCCGGTGGCTTAGGGCCATGCTGTGCTCCAGACGGATCAGGGCCGATCTCAATGAAGAGTCGCTTGTGATCGCACCCACAAGGGGATGTCCTCAAGGAGGCATCCTGTCACCTCTACTGTGGAATCTAGTAGTAGATGGTCTACTTGAGGGCCTTACTAACAATGGAATCTATGTCCAAGGATATGCAGACGACATAGTCCTTATGGTACAGGGAAAATATACAAATGTTGTTGTTGATATCATGAATACCAACCTTCAACATGTACACAACTGGTGTCATGGAGAGGGACTGAAATTAAATCCCTCTAAGACAGTAGTTGTACCATTCATAGGAAAAAGAACCTAGAGTCTCTTTCTAGGCTGAAACTCGCATCCACACAGCTTGAGTGGTCAAAGACAGTCAAATATTTAGGACTTACTCTAGACCATAAGCTTACGTGGAACGATCATCTTAACAATATCCTGCATTAAGCAAAGTGGGCGCTCATGACGTCCAGGAGACTTGCAGGAATCTCATGGGGCGTAAAACCCCATATAGCACTATGGATTTACAAAGCAGTTGTAAGGCCTCAAATCACTTATGGTTCATTAGTCTGGTGGACAAAGGTGAATCAGGTAACTGCTAAAGCCAAGCTCGAAAGCTTACAAAGGCTTGGCACAATCATTGCAACCGGAGCATTTAGGAGCGGTCCCTCAGCGACCCTCGAGGTGGCTTTAGGACTTCTACCTCTTGATGTCCATATAAAAGCAGAAGCGCGTAAGTCAGCCTATCGGCTGATGGTTGCTGGCTTGTGGAGGAATGGCGCGTCTAACGCGGGCCATGGCACCATCACTGAAGCTGTAAACCCAAGCGCTATTCTCGAAATGGTCTCCGACATAATGAGAACGGAGTTCGTATTCAATAAGCCATTCTCTGTTGACTTCTACTCCAGAGATGAGTGGAAATCGCAAGATAACATCCCAACAATAAGAAATAGCTTTGTCTGGTACACGGATGACTCGCTTATTAAGGGCAGAACTGGATATGGAGTTTTTAGTAAATCCCCTAGAACTGCCCTTTGCGGCTGTTTGGGACGGAATTGCTCCATATTTCAAAGCCGAAATCTATGGTATCCTGGCCTGTGCCAACCTAGGCCTTACCAGAGGGTACCAAGGAAAGAACATCTGTATAATGTCAGACAGTCAGGCAGCTCTTAAAGCTCTTGACTCCAACAGCATTACATCCAAGCTTGTGTGGGAGTGCTTTATCACTCTCTGCAAACTTGGATCACGCAACTTTGTGCGTCTTGGTTGGGTACCGGGCCACACAGGCATAGGTGGCAACGAATGCGCCGACAGGCTTGCCAAAAGCGGAGAAAGCATGCCATACACCGGTCCAGAACCGAGTTGTGGTATAAGCAAGTCAGCCGCTTACCAAAGTATAAACAAATGGTCCAGGAAGACACACCGCTTGCGGTGGCAGAGTCACCAAGGACATGCACTCGGCAAAAGACTGCTTGCTGATTCTAGCTCCGGCTTCACCAGATGGCTGATGGGGCTGGGCAGGGATCGGGTTAAGCAAGTGATTGCCTTGATCACTGGACACGGCCACTTCAGGAAACACCTAAACACTCTAGGTTTACGAAATGAGGACTCGGAGTGTAGACTCTGCAATAAGTCTGAAGAGACTGCAAAACACATAATACTGGACTGTGAGAGACTGGGAGCAAGGAGAAGGGCTCTATTCGGTGATAAACAACCAGGCGACGAACCAGATGCTAGTATCGGGGAAAAGCTTCTTAGCCTAATTAAGGGCACAAAGATAGGCTTACCCCTCTAACATCAAAGGGGCACACAATAAGCTCAGGTTGACGTGTGAGGATCTGTGAATCCACCCCAATACCCCAACGCTAAAAAAAAAAAAAATGTATTTAAATTTAAACAAAAAATTAAGAAAAATAAAGAGATATACAAAACTAAAGCATAATACGAGTTATATTATTTTTACTATTTTTGCTTTCTATACTTCCTTCAATAATACTTCAAGGGTATTTTTGTAGTGTGTATTTGAGCCTAACACCAATTTTGAAAGGACCGAAATTTTTCTAAGGAAATTCAGAAATGTGTGTGAGCTAAAGTACCATACGAGTAATACAGTTTATAAAAGAGATGTAACCCCGAAAAGTGTTTGATATATATATATATATATATATATATATATATATATATATATATATATATACATACAATAATAAACCTTTTAACACTTTTTTATGTATTTTTTATTTCGTACAATGTACATTTCTAATTCTAATAATTCATCATCAGGATCATTAGTTCATAATGAAGAATTCTATATAGTTTATCTTTTAGTTTTGTTGTCTCTGTTTCACTCAACAACTATTCAATGGTATAACGTTTTTTAATATACTCGTATGTATATTGATTGATAAAATATTTTGAAAAAAACTATTGGAGAATTTTAAAAAAGTGTGTGAACTAAAGTATCACACGAGAGATATAGTTTTTAAATTTTCCTACATTATTTATTTGAACTTAACAACAGTTTTGAGAAACCCATAGGAAAATAAAGAAATGTGAGTGAACTAAAGTGGCATACGAGTGATATAGTGTGCTAAAGAATTGTTATAGGCAACGAATATTTGTTTTTCCTACAAGACGATGAAGATCATTTTTACAATTTTATAACAGGTACTTTTAATTTTAGCAACTCAAATCTTAAAACTACTAAATGAGGAGGGAACGTTTACACACAAATTCTCATTACATAAACTTCGAGTTGAAGCAACATAAATTATGTTTAGTTGAGCATTAATGATAGAAAGCGGCTAAGGCGGAACTACAGCGAGTTACTATTTATTGCTGTAATAAATCATTACAAAATATCACCGAGTGCATATGACTAAGCTATTCTACCTTCTATGAGCTCACAATGTTATATTATGAGACAAATATTTACGTATATGCTCATAAATCATTGTGTAACTAAACTTTGTTGTGTATTCACCATCGTCACGTAAAACGAAAACCTCAAACAATCACGCTATTATTGTAAATAGGTTAATGTTAATGTATATTGTAATGAATATACCATTACTTTTATACTGCTAGTATACATTTTTCAGAATTTAAATATTAGAAAAATTGCCAAATTTTAATAGTTTCTGAAAATTTTATTTTAATTTTTGTTCGGAAATAACCTACATAAGAATTATGTATGAATGGATGTTTATCTTTTGAGAAAATTTAAATTATAGTCTATATTGTGAAATAAACAAGAGAACTGTTTCATATTTTAGTTTATATGGTCTCTTTTCTGATATTTCTCGTTGCATGAAAATACTACAGCACACATAAAAGACAATTGGCTCAGGTTTCAATGGAATAAACAAGAACATGTGTTTTCTTCCATTTTTAAGCACGTATTGATTTAACGTGATCGTCTTTGTATGGATTCAGTCAATTTTCTAAGTGATTGTTTGAGTAGTTTATAGAACTTTTTTCTTTTTTAACTTAATTACATTAAAACATAAAACCAATATATAATACTTATATTTTTTGTGAGTCCTTTCGATAGCAAGGCTATCTTATTCAGACACATCACAAAAGTAGATACAAAAAGTAAATTTGATTTTTAATAATAGTTTAACAATGTGATTTAATATTAATTTGTCCTGTGTGGATTAGTGTCTTTTTAAAAAGCTAAAAAGAAACATGGGAAAAAGTCAAATACAACACTTTTATCTACTAAAGACACAAACATGAATTGGATAAGCACTACATGGACAAATAGATGTACAAAAGATGTAGGCCTACAAAAATAATTTCAAAAAACATACAAATAAAAACGTCACATATAAAAAAAACAAGTCACTTGAAGAATAAATTGAAAAATCCAAAAGATGACGAAGAAATTATTAATAAATCAGGTATATAAAAAATTAAATATGATGACTGCAACAAAAAATACATTGGACAAACAAGAAGAAAAATTCATACACGATATAAAGAACATTGCTCCTACATTAAATTCAACAGAAAAGACAAATCGGCCGTCGCACACCACTGTATCAATACTGGACACACTATAGCCCAGAAAAACCTAAAACTATTAAAACATGTTAACACTCCAAGATATTTAAATGCATGGGAGTCATATTACATTAATAACACAAACACAGAAGATTTATTAAATCAAGAAGATGGACCAATACAAAATTCAATATTACTTAAACGAAGATTACAAAAATAACATTCAAAATTTATATAACATAATATCAGTAATAATTTAATTGCATTTACACAGTACGCCACACAGGACAAATTAATATTAAATCACATATGTTTAACTATTATTAAAATCAAATTTAATTTTTGTATCTACTTTTGTGATGTGTCTGAAAAAGATAGCTTTGCTATCGAAAGGTCTCACAAAAATAAAAGTATTAAATATTGGTTTTATGTTTTAATGTAATTAAGTTATCAGTAACCAATATAAGCTCCATCTACAAACTTTTTCGTGTTAGAAGTGTCGTACCAGAGTAAACGAAATTATATTTCAAAATACAGCGAAAGTATATAATTACGTTAAATGTAAAGATAAAATTATTTTATGAATATTAACATTTAAAGTAAAACAGTGTTTCTAAAATCCACCGAACTAGACAGGGAATGTAACTAGACAACAGTTAATTGGTAGGAAACCCTCTTTGAATTAATTGCGTGATCGGATTCGGCATTTATTGGTCTTCATTTATTTCACAGACATTCATTTGCAACGCCGGCTTTCTTAACAGCATTATCGGTTTTACTAAATTAGCAGTAATTAAAAAGTAGTAACTTAATATGGCTATGTGTTTTTCAACTACTTTAGCTGACGTCATAAAATCTGACTAACCTCGAACATCAAGTGTGATGACGTTTACCTGGGACCGAACCAGTAATGGATAGGCTAATAACTTAACTGAGATAAAAATATCGGTTTTTATTTGATGAAATAAATTAGGAGGCTTATAACCCTATAAATACGAGTCCTCTTATTGCCTGAATAACGACAAAATCTTCAATGAAATATTCAAATACAGAATGGTGGGTAGTTAACCCTAGAACTGGCGGTCATTTCATCCTGTAGTGTCGGGCTGTTTTGGAGCTTCGCGCAAGGTTTTTTTAAAAAAATTATTAAAAATATAAAATAAAAGCAATATAAATAAGAGTATATATTTTTGTGTTCAGAATTAAACGTAGAATTGCACTATATTGTAAAATTAACCATCAAAAATTTTCTAATAAACACTTTTTTTAATCAAATATAAAATTTACGAAAAATATTTCTTAAATTTGGGGGGGACCATACCTAGCAAATGAAGTTATAGTGAGAAATATTTATAAGTGAGATAGCCATTCTGTGTCAAATTTTATCTAGTTTCAGAAAAACATAAACATTATACACATTTATGAAAGCATCATAAAGCTATAGAACAAAAAAGCAGCGATGCGTATAAATTCTGAAAGTCGGGTGTACACGTAAGACTTTGGTAAAACAAGTTTTGCTAATACATTTATCTATGAATACATGTTATTTTGCATATTTTATTACTTAGAATAAAATAGAATATACAGTAGTAATGAAATAATTACCATAAATTATTTTTTGAAAAGTAAAAAAAGTTAAATTTTGCCATTATTCAAAAATTTTGCGAAAAATTTTCATTCAGCAAAATATAAAATAGTTTCTAAAGCTTGTACTATATCAAAATTTATAAATTTATGGTTTATAAGTAATAGGAAATATTATGTAGTTAGAAAACTATAAATATAACTAAAGATATTGAAAAAATATAGAATAACCCAAACAGTTATTATATATAACCAAAGAAATTACAGGAAATATATATTTTATTGTGAAAACTATCTATTTACCAAAAATAAATAATTACTTCAGAGCTAAAAGAGTGCTATAAATAACGTTTAGTAAGTGAAAACAATAACAAACTATGTGAAATGAATTTTAGCCAAGTCATTTTGCCATAGCCTACACAAAGCCGGTAATTTCTCAAACATATTTCAGTAAATAGAAATTGATTTATTCTAAAATATATATGTTTACACTACTACGACATCAAACAACACACTACACATTAAATACGACACTAAAACACGCGTAAAACTATTAAAACTTACAAATATCCACAGCTCGGCACGAAAGTGATACAGAACGGCAGCGGCAATATGGCGGTCACAACAAACGGCGTCGCGTTTTCTTTTACGTTCAAAATAACAAGCTTGCTACGTCATAACCATAATACAAAGAGGAATAAAACTCATCTGTTCCTTAGCATTTTTCTTCCCGAATCCAATGGTGCATGAATTATATCGATACGTTACCGGAGTATATTATAAAAAGTAATTATACGAGGGAATATTTGATCGACAAAATTTTGACGGTTAACACCACAAAAGCGGCATTAACCGACATAATTATGTCGATTAACAGTTCTAGGGTTAATATACGAGTATATCTAGTATTTTGTTCTAGAAAACTGGTTGCGAATAACTAGTTTGCTGATTCAAAACGAGAATTTATGTAGTTACTGATATTTTAAAGTTAAAAGTTTTGGGCGTACACCAATAAGACATTAGAAACTTGTTTAGAAAGTCTTATTATCGCCTATGAAATAAAAAGTTTTTGTTCGATATATTTCACTACTTTTTAAGCAGCTGTTCACAGAACATCAATATTGGAGCGAGTGGAATTATCTATTTTTGGGTTATTTAATGTATTATATTCCATCATAACGACTTAAGCTCCTTTATTTTGTAATCGAGATATCTCTACGTTCCTTTACGAAGTTCCTGGCTCACTTATTGAAGGTTTATTTATATGCAGATTCGTTTTTATGTTCTCTGAGGAGCAAGCAATGGAGTTACTTCACTGCAAGGTGATAAAAAGACATTTAGTTAAAGTACAAAACACCTGTTAAATTTTTTGTCCCTACTAAACTGAAAATTAGAAATTGTCCCTTGTCATAAGTTTTTACAGGTACACCTTTAAAATGTTGTCAAGATCAAATTTCGTGTATGGGGTTCATTGGAGGTCCACCAATAATTCTGGTAATTCTTTATGACCTAGAGTGGATGGGTGAAAACGCCTGCGACTTTCCCAAACCAAACTAGTACTGAATCAACTCAACACTCATAAAGAGGAACTTTAATTGTTATAGCGGGCTACCCACCATGGGATTGCTTTTCGAAAAATATATTCTTCAAAAGTATTTTAGAAACATTATTGTTAATTACATTTCGTAAGAAGTGGCAACAATTAATTAACTGTATTAATACTGGACACACTATATCAAAAGAAAACCAAAATCACGTTAAAACACCTGGATATTTAATTGCATGGGTGTCATAATACATAAATCTAACAAACAAAGAAGATTTATAAATAAAGAAGATGGACCAATACAAAATTTAATTTTACTTTCACAAAGATTACAAAAATAAAGTTTATATAGTAAAATTCTAGTAACGATTTAATTTCATTTACACACCACGCCACACAGGAACAAATAATATTAAAATCACATGTTTAGCTATTATTTAAATCAAAATGAATTATTAGTATTTACTCTGTGACGTGTCTGACGAAGCTGTCGAAACGCCTCACAAAATAAAAGTGTTAAGTATTTGTTGGTGTGTTTTTAATGTAATTAAGTTATTATGAGCCAATACAAGCTCCATCTTCAACATTTCATCTAAAAGTGTTTTAGTTATTTCCAATTTTTTTTGTACATGATACCTCCATATTTATTGCTACGAGAACTATTTAAGAAGAACAGTGGTTGCCTTACCGAGTAATGAGTACAGTGCAGGACAGGTGTTACTTAACCCTGAAAGTAGACTTTGATACTATTTTATTGTCTTGACCAGAATATAGATATTATTTCGGGTCACGTGACGGATGATGTTTTGGATAAATTCAGATTTTATTAAAAAATAAAAATACCCGACATAACATATTATAGGAACATAATCTTGTCTTGTGTACCATAGTCTGGTTGGTGTAGTATATTTAGGTAAAAATTACAAAATACCTTGACAAGTAACCATTGTGTTATTTGTGTTTACACATGTGTTATTTGTGTTACAGAATTTGAGAGAAATTGCTCTCTTGCCGCTAATATATTTTTCCGAATATTTGGTAAATTAGTTAGTTAAATGCGAAATATAAATAAAACGAATGAAATTTATTCTGTATAAAGATAAATTGGCTCATCTGAGAAGCTCTTTGACATCACATCTTTATTTACTGGTGTATTATTACTGAAAGTTTCGTACAGAGAATATGAAATCAAGAGTTTTCTCCTTCATTACAAATGTTCATAGTGCCTAGTAATCTTTAGTATTTTTTAATCAAAAATTATTAATTATTATATACTTAACTTTAAATTTTTCACTATGATAAATTTTTCGCTATGATAAATTTAACTGAATGGACTTAAACAGTTTGTACATTAGAAGTTTTTCTTTATTTAAATAATTTGTACTACATACTATTAATTAATTCTGATATAAAACGAATATTTGTGTTGGTGACCCAACTCCACTATACATTTGAGAGATACGTTTTTTAAAGGAGTGTCTATTTGAACTTTATGTGAATATGTGACTACAAGTTCTAACTTATTTCTATTACACTTAGCATGGTTATTATGTTACAATTAAGGAAGCTCACCAACTCCAACTGTCATCCTTTGCAGGGAAGTAAAACTATCGAATACCTTTTGCAGCCTGATATCTTGACCGTGCCAATATCTAAATTTCCAACCAAACAATCAAAATTCTGGTACAGACGGAGTTGCATTCTTATGATTTGACAGAGAAAAGGGCTCATGTAAAGACACAGATAGGTTAATATCAGATCTAAAAAAACAATTAATACCTTCAGTGTATCTAAAATAAAAGGTAACAAAATTAATTATGGACTAAAACCTTGAATAAAAAAAAGGCAAGACAAATTCACGTACATGGTAATCAATACCTTTATGACTTTATTATTAGAGAAAATAACATGTGGACGCAGAAAATGTAATATTATAATCGCTTTTAAAATACAATCTAATCATAGACAGAGTGTTGTAAAACAAGAAAAAAAGTGTTATCCGACAGAACTCGAGAAACTGTTTTTACATTATAAAATATTAATTTAATAGGGAATATATATATATACATATATATATATATAGAGAGAGAGAGAGAGAGAGAGAGAGAGAGAGAGAGAGAGAGAGAGAGAGAGAGAGAGAGAGAGAGAGAGAGAGAGAGAGAGAGAGAGAGAGAGAGAGAGAGAGAGAGAGAGAGAGAGAGAGAGAGAGAGAGAGAGAGAGAGAGAGAGAGAGAGAGAGAGAGAGAGAGAGGTCTGACGAAAGATTGCTACATTTAGAGTTAATAGAAATGAAAGTTAAGTATTTGTCGAGTGATAAAAATGAAAACCCTCATCTAGATTTGAAGAATGATTAGTCAAATAGCTAATTAAAACATACAATAAAGCTAGTTAAATATAATTTAGTGTTGGATAGAAACTAATTTACATTCAACAATTTCATTTGGAACTTTTGTCACATAGATGAAAGCACTTGATGGAAAAATTCATGACTTCACTTCATTGGTTAAAAAATTTGCAATAAAATATGTCAGTAATAAATACTAAGCATAGTGGTATCCTAGGAAACATTGTATAATCTGATTTAAGAGTTTTTAAACTCTCCTGTAAAAAAACTTAACAGAATTTTGTAAAATACAAAAGTTTTATTTAAAACATAACTTTTGTAAAGGAACTTTATTTCTAATCCCTAACACCCATTTTACATAATTGGATTTCCAGTCTCGGGCTTTTGGTGATGCAATAACATGTGCTGACCTTTGTGAAATTACTTTGTTAAATGGCTTAATATTTTTCGTGGACTTTCAACTCATTTCATATAGATTCTCTAGTTTTCAGATGATATGGTTTCATACCTCTTACCTTTAAGTTATGTATAATAGATTTGAAGCGTTCCAAATATTGATATATCTTTTAGTGAACATCGCGTGAAAACTGTTGACAGAAATTATATTTTATAAATTATGTTAAACTGTTGCTGATGTTAATTACGTACAAAACAGTGAGTAACAGCTAGTAGGATTACGCTATGTATTTGAGGATTCGTTCTCAAAATTTCTGCAAAATGAAGTACACGATGAAATAATTTAATCCTGTAAAAACGTCTCTGATGTTAATAATTTAATGCTTACATATCCTTCTATAGTACGGATATTATAGTACACGAAAAAAAAACATAAATAAGTGAATTTTTGGAGTAGATTTTAGATTTTGACAACTACGAGTGTTGGTTTTTGTTTGTGTAGCTTATTTTATAATTAAGATAATCCCTATTAGAAATTCACAGTAGAATTTTGTATATACTGGGGACAGTTATCATATGATTCCTATAGTATTTTCATAATTATATACATATATTTTTGGTACTAAAGCAACTATGCGGTAATTGACATGTACTTTAGCTCCATTTACATTACTTTTAACTTAAATTTGTAAGAAATGAATTAATAAAGTGCCATTTATTCCTTGATTATACATATGAAGGGATTCACTTACATTCTGGAACAAAACTATATTGACTTAGAGAACAGTATCAGAGTATTTACACACCATTTAACCTTGTATCCTGTGTAAGCAGTGTGCAAATATAAAACGTTTAGCAGTAACAGCAGGAGTATTCTGTATGTAATTGCCTTCAAGAAATTAAAATGAATGCTATTGTAAGATACCTTTTGTAAATATTGAAAAATGTATTTTTGTTTTATTAACACAGTTATTGTTGCAGTAAATAACTAAGTAAATGAAGAAGTTATAAGAAGTAAATAATTGAAATGATTTATTGTAAACGAAGTAACGAAAACGAAGTCCTTTTCTCCGTAAACCATCAAAAGAGAAAATGGATAGCTCATGGAAGTAGAAATAACCGAAGATTATAATTTCCCGATACCATATTTTGTGTTCAAGTTACTCTTACTAATAGTCTAATTATTTAAGTATTTTGAATTATCCCTAAAAAAACGCCCTTAGTAATTAAAGAACCTTAACAAGTACAAGCTCCACTATTAAAATAAAAGTTATTGTCATTCACATATTCATAGTTGACGTCTTATGATTCTATGGATTGCAAAAGTAAGATTTGTTTCCTATGCAACCATTCGGGACGTCTTAAGGAACGATATATTTGTAAGAATTGTAAATAAATATATAAAGAAACAAATATAGACATTGGACGGGCAATAATTAGGAGCTGACCAGAAACTTAGAACAGACTAGCACAAAACGAACTTTTAGGGGCTATTTAATTAAGGTTCCTAAAAATTTTCCACGAGTAATGAATTATATTGAACATTAAAATATAGGATCCTACAACAAAAAAATGAAATTAAGGGTGCATTAACCAACGTTTATGTTATAATATTTTCAAGAATACCGTAACCAGTTTCTAAGGGAATTTTGAAATCAAGTAACATTGCGCTTTAGTATCAGGAGTTATGAATGTTTGATGACATCATTGATGTCACTAATTGCCCAGATTTTGGTATATCAGAAGTTGTAGGTTTCTAAAGGGCAACTGTTCACTATGACAGCAGTCTTAAAACAAAACTCCTCTCATGAGGTAACTACTGGAAGCAGGTATGATAGAGCCCTATATACATTTCTGTATTTTAAATCCACAAAAGGGATATTTAGAGTTAAAGATTTTTATATCAATACCAATTAGGTGAAAATAACAGCTTTAAGTATACAGGGTGTAACTGAAATACACCGACAAACTTCAGGAGGTTGTTCCTGAGGTCAAAAAGAACCAAAAAGTTCCTATAAATGTATGTCCTAAAATGCATCTTTTTCCGTCTGTCCGTCTGTTTGTGTTTATTACATTAAATTTTTTTTCTAAACAACCATTAAAGGTACAAAGTTAAACTTTTCAACATATGCTAATCTAGTAAAGATTGTCAATTTAAAAAAAAAATTGAAAATTTTAACTCAACAAAATTCAAAATGGCGGCTAGTTAAAATCTTTGATGGTGAATTTCTCAAAAACTACTTCCTGTATAAAAAATTTACTAGAATATAAAAAAAAATATAAATTTATTTATAAAACGAACGGTACCTCATTTTTTGAAATCGTTCAAGACATAAAAAAGTTATGGCATTTTTCTTAACCTAGTAACATATCACATTTACAAGTTTTTTTCTTGTTTCAAAAGTTAATGTAGTAAGTATTTAGGCAGTATAAAAGTAAAACGATATTTTGGGTTAAAAAACTTTAAACATGATAATTAGTATTAAATTTTAAAAACGACATTGTAACAAGCAATCTACATGACTCAACTTTCATGGTTTAAACAGCTGAATATGTTTTCATGTTGAGACACAGCTGATTAGAACAACAATGAATTCAGATAAGTAAGTCATTTCCTTGTTTATTTTTGACAAGATATGATCTGTTACTTTCACTTGTAGAAACATTATTAGCCGATAGTGCTCTTATTCTATTGAAGATGGCAGGTTACCCATTTAGCCATCAAGCTGACATGATATTTATGTATGGAAAAGCTAACGGTAATAGTCGCCTAGCATCCCGCCTGTATTACGAATCATTTCCAAATCGACAACAACCTACTCATTCAACATTTGCTGCTGTTTTCAACCGACTTCATGAGACTGCCACTTTGTTACCTTCTACTGCAGACCGAGGTGTACAGAGACAGCGTAGAACTCCTGATTTGGAAGAAAACATCTTACAGCGAGTAGAGGAAGATCCAGGCGTAAGTACTAGGCAGTTAGGAGCAATACTCAACGTAGACCACATGACAGTATGGCGAGTTCTACATGAGCAGGTGTTATATCCGTACCATTATCAGCGTGTACAAGCCCTTGGTCCAGCTGACTTTCCATTACGTTTACAGTTTTGCCAATGGTTTTATCAGCAAGCTAACAACCCTGGTTTTACATCATTAGTTACAGTTAGTGTATACAGATAAGGCTTGTTTTAATCGAGATGGAATAACCAACTACCACAATATGCATCAATGGGCTGATGAAAACCCACAAGCCATTCATGAAGGGAGACATCAACAGCAGTTTAAAATAAATGTTTAGGCAGGCATCATTGGAGACTGTTTATTAGGTCCTTTTGTATTACCTGACATACTAAATGGTGAAAACTACAGACATTTCTTACAACACGAATTGCCTGAAATTTTAGATGATGTTCCCTTGGGTGTGAGAGAGCACTGTTGGTTCATGCATGATGGAGCTCCCGCGCATTTCAGACTAGATGTCAGGCAATTTCTGGACCAAACTTATGGGGAAAGATGGATAGGCAGAGGGGGACCTGTATCATGGCCGCCTCGGTCGCCAGATCTAAATCCAATCGATTTCTTCCTTTGGAGCCATTTGAAAACTCTAGTTTATGAAAGACCAGTTAATACCAGGGATGACCTTTTACAGCGTATCACTGCAGCCTGTAACACTGTAAGGAATACACCAGGAATACTTGAAAGAACTCGGCAATCAATGACCAGACGTGTTAATGCATGCATCGCATCAAATGGAAGGCATATTGAACATTTGTTGTAAAGTGATCCCTAATATTTTGAAATAAATGTTGCTCTGTTAAGTTATTCCGTATTTCTTAATAATGACAGCTTAAAACTCTTTTGTTTAATGTGAGATATTTTTGTTTGATGTGAGATATTTTTGTTGAATGTTCTAAACAATTGTAGGCTACTGTAGTTTTTTGAAACAAGAAAAAAACTTGTAAATGTGATATGTTACTAGGTTAAGAAAAATGCCATAACTTTTTTTATTTCTTGAGCGATTTCAAAAAATGAGGTACCGTTCGTTTTATAAATAAATTTATATTTTTTTTATATTCTAGTAAATTTTTTATACAGGAAGTAGTTTTTGAGAAATTCACCATCAAAAATTTTAACTAGCCGCCATTTTGAATTTTGTTGAGTAAACATTTTCAATTTTTTTAAAAAATTGACAATCTTTACTAGATTAGCATATGTTGAAAAGTTTAACTTTGTACCATTAATGGTTGTTTAGAAAAAAAATGTAATGTAATAAACACAAACAGACGGACAGACGGAAAACGATGCATTTTAGGACATACATTTATAGGAACTTTTTGGTTCGTTTTGACCTCAGGAACAACCTCCTGAAGTTTGTCGGTGTATTTCAGTTACACCCTGTATACAAAATAATTTAAATACAATAATAATACAAACAATAATAATACAATAATACAAAAAACAAAAAAATATCTTGATAACATAGATATGAGATCTTATATACGAATTGATGTTTAATACGTCTTTAAGAATCCAAATTCTTTGTACTAAATGTAATACATATGAAAGTTAAAACTATATAAATTTTATTATCCCACTACTTTATAGGAATATCTTATGAATTACGCAACACTATAAAAGTGAAGTAGTATACACATATAAAACGTTTTCAAATAGATTGAATGTATAGGGTACAGTAAAAATAAATTAATAATATCATTTTGTACACACAATACAAAACAAATAAACGTATCTCTGCGACGTGCTGAATCTATATACAGTATATTTAATGACTAAAAACAATATATACATTATTGGTTGTGATGTATAGTGGGACTAAGTGCTTGTGGTGGGCGAGTGGTGATGTGGGGGTTAAAGGTTAATTACCAATTCAGTTTGTTTTGTTTTGTAATCGAGTAATATTAGTCGCTGTTCTTTCTGACTGGTATTGATTGGCCACATCGGTGTTTATTCTACATATAATATGGGTGAAAATAAAAAAATTAAAATATTTTCAAATTAAAAAGAAATAAATACCTATGTATAGAAAACTGCATATTGCTGTTAATTCCGGACAAGAAGGCTGCCTCCTGTCGGTATCCTAAGAGGAAAGATACAGGGATATCTTATAATTATGCCTCTTTGGAGGAAGGGGAGACCTGGTCTGTTAACCAAGCCCCTTAACTCTGTGCTGATAGACTGCAACAGTCTTCCTCTGCAGTAGAATGTTGATCCACCCCTACACTCTATATCACGACATTTGCTGATAGTAATGTGCTGACTACAACAGTCTTCCTCCGCAGTAGAATGTCGATCCACCCCTACACTCTAATATCTGAACATTTGCTGATAACAATGTGATGCCTCCAACAGTCTTTCACGACAGAAGAATGTTAATCTACCCTTACACCCCCATATCTCAATATTTTCTTATAGTAATGTGCTGAATCCAACAGCATTTCTCAACAGAAGAATGTTAATCCACACTTACAATCCCATATCTCAACATTTGCTGATAGTAATGTCTTGAATACAACAGTAGTCCTCAGAATTACAATTTTTACTCACCCCTACACTCCAATATCGCGACATTTTCTGGTAATAATGAGCCAATCCTAGACACCTGTAGGTTTGCCAGACCATGTGTGTCATAATTGACACATTAGGTTTCGATGCACCCTTTTTAGGTTGAATTGGAAGGTGTAAAATATCCAGAAGTTCAGCCTTCTAGGGCAAACTGTAGAATTGTTGGTAAACTTTTACTTGTTGAACGTGAATATATTACTCTGGGATATGGGTGTCATTGTATACGGGGCGTGTTTCAAGATCTCCCATTCTGAGACCAGTGCAAAGTTGTAGACTTGTATGTAATTAGTTTGTAATTTTAACAATCCTTGGATTAGAATTAATACTTTATGTAAAATTCCTGATTGAATTCCACCTTATAATGATTCGTTGATATAAAACCACAACAATACAAATGATTACAATTATTAAACTATTATACTAACACCATAAATCCACAATTCATGGAATGCATATTGTGGCGTTAAGCCAATATTAATATGGGTATTCCTTTTAAATCAATCGTAAGGTAATTAATTACTGTGGTAAAATATGATTCCACAACATAGTTTTAAGTAACCCACATTTGAAACCATAGCCATATTATTCTATTGAACCCTTGTTAACAATGACCACAATTAGAACAGCTAATCTTTAATGTACCGCACACAACAACCGCCTTGTGTTTTCATTAGTAAATGTGCAGTCTCATTGCAACTATTCATATTTAATACAGTTTTTATTTCGCAACATTAGGCTATACAAAACAGAGTTTCTCAATTCATTTTACAGGTTCGTCATAAGTATATGGGCGTGGTTCTCCCTCGAAGTCAAAGGAAATCGTTGAATAGCCAGTAAAGTACTTGTTACTTTTCTAACTCTTTGTAAATATTTTAAAAATTTGTAATTCATGTTAAGACAAATAATAATGTAATATAAATACAGGTATGAAATGCTTATTTTACCGTTTATCTATATGTACGTGTTTATTCATATTTTTTTAAATTTCTGAATTCAGTATAGAAAAAACTCCAATTAGTTATTGAAGTTATAGGTATATTTTCCCTAGGTGCTTTTATGACAACACTTTTAACAGATTTTTTTTCTTTCGAAAATCGACGTATAAGAAATATAACATATTTATATAATACTGAGAATACTTCTGTAGGAATCCTGAATGGAACAGGAAATGAGGCTTTGCAATCCCCCTTGGGCTTTTGATTAAGTATACTAATTCATATGTGAAATATTCAATACTGTGTGTTCTTACAATAAATAATTTAATTGCATATTAGCTAAATAATTATGCCTTACATAGATTGTAAGCTAAAAGAAACGAAAGAAGTGAAGGGATCATGGATATACCAAATTTATAACTTTAATTTATTTTAAACGTAAACTAATAATTGCTTTAGTAGTAAACATTTTTATAATTCAGGGTAGATACAGGGTCTGTAGTTAAACCAATAATAATCACCCGCAGAGTTCAGACTAGCTTTCTATTTATTTAACAACACAATAGTTACAATTTCGTTAAATTATATAACAGTATTAAACATGTATGAACATTAAATGTATTAATCTTCCATACATAATTAATAGAACTGGGTTATTTATTAACAGATAAATAAAGGATATGCTACTGTATTTATCTATAATGTAATGTTGTATCGTATTCATAAGATTTATGTTTTATAACTGTAATAAACATACTAATGGTTTACTTGCAACGCGAGTACATATTCTTTTACAATCATATTTTTAGATCCCTCCCCTCCACTTAAATAAACACAGTACCTTGATTAGAACTCTTTTCAGTATCATTCAAAAGTAGATCATGCTGTATATTAATTTAAAACTCAGCATTTCCAAATTAAAAACTGTACATATACATACGTTTGAAGGGCTTGCATGGTAAAATACGTGCATAATCTCCAATAAGTAACGTTTTAAAAGTTACATTATACTTATATGCTATTAGACGCTAAAACTCTCTAAATCGTTTAAAAGTTTTTCCAATATCATGTGGTAGTTGGTTGAATGAGGTAATGTCGTTAGTTGTTTGATAAAGTCCTCACTAAAGGTTCAACAGCGATAAGAGAAGCTGCTGAAATGACAAATGCTCACATTACCATACTCACCCTATACATCATCCCTTGCGGTTGGCAACAGCGTTTACCAGACCCTTGTCCTGAAGGCTATCCTGTTACTAAGTTCCGATCACCACACCATTAAGGAAATGAGGTTTGAAAACTATAGAGCAATTCTTGTCTTAAAGTTATTAGCTTAACTCAACAATGTTTTGCTATAGAACTATTGCTTCAATCTTGTACACAGTACAGCATAAATAAGAATTTAACTACGAGTAGCATATTATATAACTCATTTTACCACATCGGGTTTGCAACCAATAGGCAATAATAAACCAAATTACAAACATTCCATCAACGATATATCTTCGTATCAAGATTCACTCACCAACACGTACATAAGAGTAACTTATATGTTATTGTTTTTAGTAACTGTGGTTTGAGATGTAAGCAAAAGGATGCTATTGCTAAAACCAAATATGTACAACTCAGTAAAACACTCTTCATTAGAAATGGTCTATAAGTTTATAGTAGAAGTCTTTTTTGATATTGTGCCCCAGCTAACAAAATACTACTGCTTAAATTTCAAAGAATTCTGAATATGTTTGTTACAAATCCTTCCTTTACAATAAAATACCATTCAGATTTGTTAAACTCACTTCACGAAAAAGGTATGAAAATTCTTTTACTAGATTACATGTTGAACTTCAGTACCGGCCTCTACTTCAAACCGTTTTGTATAAATCATGGGTAAAACATAAGCTATATACTGTCCGTCAATTTTTAAACGATGCAGACTGAATAAAACAAACATCTTAGACTAATTCAGGTATTTCTTTACACCCACCAGGAAAGTATATTTTTAATTTACCTTATAAGAATATTTTTAGTTTTTTTGGTTTTGAATAATTTTACTCAATAGCTGGATGTAAGATTTTAGCAAATAATTCTTAGCATATTTCACAAACAGTCAGGCATCTTTTCAACCAATATAAAATATATAAATATCATAAATTAGTACATTTATGAACTGTTTCAAAGAGAAATAAAGAATCTTATCAAAACTAGAGGGATTTGATATTATGTCTGAGCCTATTCAACTTTATATTTTGCATGCTTTATATTTTTATTTCTCTAAAGGCAACTTTGTACGATGATGTCACTCCAGTTAAGATTTGGCTGTGCATAAGCGAATAGTTTTTTTATTGGCCTTCTGGCTATGACGGAAATGAGAGTGTAGCAGAATAACATATTGATATGAAATTGTATCAAGTGACATGTCAACATCCTAAGTACCCTAATACAAACAAAGTTTCCCTGTAAAACTATTAAAGCCTTAGCAACAAGTAGTGTGGCGTACGTCTACCTTGTAACAAAATAATTGTAATATTATGATATGAAAAAGGTTCAAAAGTTTCATAATCTTTTGGAGAACTATTATTCAATCATGGAAGTAAATAAAGTAAGACATTTAGATGTTCGTGAGCTTATACTGAAGGTGAAGCGATCCACTATTGACTAAGGAACTTGCTTAACTAGTGTTTGGATTACAGAGTCTAGACCTGTAAAGCAAACACCAACTTGCCTCATAGTTATTTTGTGTCAAACTTTAGTCTTGTCTTGTACCCATGAGTACAAATCATAACTACTACTTTTACTTGGAAAGGTTTAGTTGTTTAAATAAAAACTGTTATTTTATACTTCTTCCTTATTTTTTTGTGATAAAGTAGGAAACAGGCATTGAGGCCTATAATGAGCTCCTAAATATCTGTTATTTCAAAAGTCCTTTCCCAGAATATTGGGATGCAAATAAATATACTTAAAACGTCCCTATTAGATTGTAAAGTTTTTGTTCTTGTCGAGTGTATTCTTTTTATTAAATTAATCTAATCAAAGCAATCCAAAATTAATAAACTCACCTCATGTATTACTCATAATCACACAATCAGTCACCAATTTAGAATATTATTGTATATTGCAATTTAAAAAATTGGCATGCCAATGTAATATTTTTCTATTGAGGTTCTTAAATAAATTAATTTTTTAATGGTGTTGGTGATTTTGTAAAAGAAAGATGATTTTATAATTAAAGTAGTTGTATTGTAATAAAACCGGTTAGATAACCTTTCTTGTTGTAGTATGGGGTCTAAGATTTATTTATATATTTATATTTTGTATTTAACAAAAATTATACTTGTATGGACTAATTTTCCTTCATAATGCATTCACTTAAGTAGTATACGAGTACGCATAATTCGTATAATAAAACTTCAAAGAATTGATTAAGTAACGCAGACAGGCTTTTTCTGCGATTATCCCGTTGCCATTATTTTATTTCTGTGTGCTGAATTATAGTTATAATGTACCTGAGTGATATACTGAATATCATGTGGGTTTTTAAACATAAACCAAAGAAAAATATTTTTCAAAATTTGTTATGATAAGTTTAGTAAATGGCTCTCCACTGGCAATGCTCCCAGAAATTGCAGTAACTATTTTCTCTGTATTGTGGCCAAGTGAAAAATCACTAAGTTTGTTTTATAGAATCATAAAACGCACTACTATTGATCACAATATTTCTTATACAGAAATGAAACATCTTTAAATTTAAGTATTACCTTCTATAGATGTTGTGCGGACGTACAGATTAAATAACATTTTGTAATACCTCGCGTGATACTGTTTGCTAATAATCAGCGAATAAGTATATTAATTTTCCATTTACTTATTACTTGTCGTGGCTTTCCCAAGTATAAATTGAAGCTATGAAATAATATAAACAGTTTGTTAAGTAAAGCGAGCTGATTTTTACCTTATGACGTTAAAGTGATAAAACGATTTTACTTCTTATACATTCATATTATATTGACTATATACTTCTATTTTTAATAAAAAAAGGCATACATGGTTCCATCGAAAGGTTTGGAAAACCTACTCAACGATGGTGGATTGTGGACATGAAGTACACTTGAAACAGTAAAGTACGGTAAAACCTCAGGGTCAATAAATTATGAGTTCTTGAATAAACCGCTCTCTGAATTGGATTGTTTGAAATAAATGTTTTAATTCACGCAAAATATGTTTTAAATTAGTATAGAGGGCATAATAAAATATTTTTTCTATACTTATAAATATAAAAAATAACAGACCTACAAAAATTAGATTTAAACACACGATTTCCTAAAAGGTTTTTGTATTTGCATTAAATTGTTGATTTAGGTTACTAACCCAAGTATAACAGTAACAGCTCGGAATTTAAAGTATAAAGTAATTTCAGTTCAAAGTATAATTAATTATGATATAATCTTAATACCATAATTCAAATAATTTTGGCTTTCTATAAATAAAGTTATTTGACATACGTAATAATTTGACATAATTATATTCAACGAATAAAGTCTTTTTGTCCCTAAAACGCTTCAATCATTTTAGGTTTTTAAATTCAAATTCATTTTTGTAAATTACAAACTCTCACAAGGAATTAATCTATAACAATATTTTTATGATTTGAACCATTTGACAGTTATCGTGTAAACTATTTACATCTCACAAGCATTATATATATATATATATATATATATATATCTTGTTACGATTTTAGATGTCAATGTGTTTTTAGACCAGGAACACCTAAAAAAGGAGATCCACATCAAGAATGCAAAATCAATGCAATATTAAAATTATTTAAGATGCCATCCTGGTTACGTTAAAAAATATATTCCTGAAAGACTAACTATTAGCGCAAATCGACTGCACTAATAAATATGGTTATGATTGTCACACCCAAAAATTAAAAAATGTTTTTCGAAATAGAAGATGTCCTCAAAACTTTTAAATTATAACACGCAGAAAGCAAAAAACTGTAATCCTAGGAACTAGAAAAATCAAGAAAAATGTATTACCACTTACTTTCCAGGGATATACAACATTAATGGTATAATAAAAAAGCACACAACATTCTACTAGCTTCACCTGTAACAAGAAATTTATTTAGCAATCTACCTAGAGTAATTTTTAAAATGCATCAACGTTTGATTTAACGTATTAGTAAGACCTAAATTACCCCCTGATTACTTAACCAAAAAATTTAAAAAAAAATTGGCTCTGAACCCTGTTGTAAGCCTCGCTGCAAAACGCGTTATTTAATTATATATTCAAAACATTGCTGTAGTAGCACAACAAAAAGAAGTTATCCGATAATTTGTAAAATGACTTGTGAATCCAGCAATGTCATTTACCAATTGTCATCTAAAGACTGTCCTAAAGACTACATTAGCTACACCATAACTCCATTGCACATTAGAATGAACAAAAAAATCGCAGCAATACAAACCTTAAAATTATATCCAATTCTATTTCGGTCCATGCAATAGAGCATAACAAAAATACTATGAATGTTTTACTTTAAAAAGTATTAACAAAATTCAGAATCCCCATAAACTTAAAATGAATTATTTTAAAATAGAAATTATTTGAATCAGAGGTTCCTACAAGGTAAACACCGGATGCCTTAAATTTAAGGTATGGATAACTGTAGATATTAATTATCCTTTACAATTTTAATTTGTTTTATTTTATTAAACTACACATTTAACTACAAATTGAATTTATACATTTATATGACTTGTATTATACAAAATTGTCAACTCTTTGTACCTAATTCAAAATTAGTTTTATCAACCTATGTTTCTTTTGTTTATTATTTTTACAAAAATGTTTACCTATTTATATCTCTTGAAAATGTCTTATGTCTTATTGACGAAATATCGAGAATTTTGATGTTTATTTTTTGTGTTTTTTTCTGTTGTTGTTGTTGTATATATATATATATATATATATATATATATATATATATATATATATATATATATATATATATTCATAAATTGCTGATCTATCTAGAAATACTAAAATACTTTGAAACAGTATTTAATAATGAAATGTGTAATAAATGCATACGACGTATCGTATTCATGTCAGATGTCGGTACTACATCAAGGCTAAGCTGAATATAGTATAGTAACCCGCTTAGACTGTCTCATTTCCGCTGCTCGTTAGATTGGCTTGTTAGACGACTTTGAAATCTATATTTGTCATTGCGTTGGGACCTCAATATATTTATTTTATGTCCTCGTTAGATTTTTACTAAAAATAGGTAACGTTCTACAATTTCAAGTTTTTATGTCTCATTTCGAATAGGTAATGATCTTCTAATGATTTAAGCTTCAACCAATCCATGAATGTATGGAAATTCATTAGGACTTCATAAGGTTAAGTTTAATATGTAAGATGAAATAGTGAGGTAGTTTTTTTTTAATTTAGTGTAGCATAAATTCAAAGGGTAATTCGAATTTAAATTTTTAAATACTTATTTAATTTATAACAGCTACAATGCATAAGGTATGTGCGTATGAAATCAATTAGTTAGTTCACAAATGCATATATAATATCTAATATTTTTTTAAGAACTTGTAAGCCACAAAATAAAGGAATGCTACTCTGGTTTACAAAAAACTGAGTACACTCGTAAAGGGTTGTTTATTTTTTTGATAATCTCAACTTGATAAATGACAGCGAGTAACCATACGAGTATAAATGCGACAGCCACTGGAGGTTTGAAGTTTAACTGCTCTGTTGTAAAAGTATTTTTTTAGGAGTGACATCCATACGTAATAAACATGAGGTAGAGTGACATATGTGGTTCAAACAAAGGTTTTATATTCATTATTGTATTTTAAAATATCGTATACATTTTAACAAGACGTATTTTTACGGCATTATTCAAATTTTTGGTAAATCTACCTTTTATTCAATTAACAATGTATTAGAAGAGTTATAACAATGTTTATTTTAAAACCTCAGCTATTTGATATTTTTGTAATGACGATATTTCATCTACTTACAATAAAATACACTTTTTGAATATTCACTATTATTTACCTCCAATAACTGTCAAGTATATTGAGTTAGAATATAATTATTCTAAAGTATTAAAATATATAATATACATTTCATAGGACTTATTGACATCGATTAATGAACCACTTCGTAAAAAAAACACCAGCTGCTCCGTAGGAAAGATTTAATTAGATTACGAACAGCTGCCGACCGCCTTCCAAAATTAGACTTTGAAGTACTCTTCAACTACTTTCGTGTTTAACAAGAAAAAAAATGACTTTATGTTTTTACTAAGCTGAATTAGTTAAGCTTGAAGCGGAAAAGGGACCTACTTAAAGTTATATTCTATTTAAATATAGTATAGTCTATACATGTGGAAATTTATTTATTTATATAGTATTATTAACAGCCATATAAAAATTAATTTTCATCTGGTGTTAAGTAAACGATGCATTTTCTCTTTGTAAATTTTTTTTGGGCAATGCTCTTTAAATCTTTGCCTAAATACCCTGCCTGCCCGCTCAGTATATAAATTTGTCCAATTCGAACTGAAGAGTATAGATACGCCAATATTCTGATAATTAAATTTACAATGTTATTGATGAAGTTGTTTTCCTGTAAACTACGTCTATTACGCCTTCAGAATTGAGGTTTATTTAGTGCAATGATGTATTTTCGTGCTATGTTAAACAAATATGAACGTCCAATTTGGTTTTCACTTCTCATATCATTCCAACATGAAGCGTTGTGTTCTTTTTCTATAATCATTTGTTTATCACAACTATATAGCAGCCATTAGCTTGGAATTGTGTTTTGTGATATTTATTTCCTTACTATAATTTGTAATATTATTTATACTTAAGAAGTTGGTATATTATACAGTTGTACAACAGCCAGTGTTAATTGTATAGAGGATGTTAAATGAAATGGATAAACAATGGTTTGAATTTAAAGCACGTAAATTTATCATATGTTTTTTTTTATATTATTATGTTATTGTTTGTTCAGATTTGTTAAAACTGTAAACATTAGTCTTGACCCTTCCAGAAATTTCCATAGGAATTTTACCTACGAGTTAAAGAAACGTATGGTTTATATTTGCAGCCTTTGAATGACTGTGGAACAATTTTGTAATTTCCATGATTATAAAACAAATAGCCAATAGGTTGAATATGCTTTATTACCAATACACAGTGAGAACATTAAAATTTTTGTTTCCATTAAAAAAATTTTATATTACAAAATTAAACGTGTCATTGAGGATAGAGCATGCGACTAAAGCCTAAGTGCCATATTAATGTTGTTTAATGTTCAACTAACTTTAATCTGACGATATAATCTGACGATTCAGCACTACACATAACGTTGGGCACACTTTCTTGGTGTGGTTGGGGGGGAGGGTTAAAAATTAAAAGCTATACTAACACTAAATAAATTACCTGACACAGGTTGCGATTAGTAACATATAGCGGCCGAGAAAGGCAGGAAATTATGCGTCAGCCATTGATGAAACGGAAATTTGTAAATGTTAAGGTCAAACTAGAAATTAATAGTAAGCTTGGTCACCTACAGCCTTAAGTGCATGTGTTATTTAATATAATATTTATCTTATTAAATGACTATATATTTACTAGATGTGTAATTTAATACTATCAATAAAGATATATGAACAAAAAAGAATCACTCTATTGCTGGCCAGAGTGTTAACCATTACAACACAGACCTCTTAATTGAAGTTCAATAACTATTTTGCATTTTTTGCTTCTGCAACTCTTTCATCTAAATAGTAAACTACCGTGATTGGAAAACAAATCCTTCTCGTACGACTTTCAATATAATTTATATTTGTATCATGGGCAATAGCAGTATTTAATACTAATTTGATGTATTTTATATTAAAAAACATTTTTACAAATATTTAGTATCAAATTTAAATAACGAATTATTTTTATCAAATATATTTACTGGATTTATAAAAGAACATTTCTTGTTTATGTTTATTTGATTAGGTGTGTTCGCTAAGTTATAATGTTTTGTGTGTTTTAGAAAAATAAAGTTTAACATTAGGTACTTAACTAAACTGTAATTTTATATGAAATATCCAGTACATTTTATCCCCAATAATAAAATTATTTCATATGTTTACATCATTAAGACATGCCAATCAAAACTTACTTAACCCTAGAATTGGCAATCGACATAATAATGTCGATCTGACACGCACGTGTTTTGATAGTTCGTATAATACATAAATCAACACTGATACCACTATTTATATACAAATTCAAACAGAAATACCTGCTGATTTCAATGGTGAAGTTTTTTGCTGTTTTGGTAACAGTGATATCACAGTGACGTCATAAAACTTTCCAGTAAGATCGTCTTAATCTACCCATTTTGAAAAATAGTAACATATTATGTGCATAGTTTATTATGATGATTTATAGCTTTATTTTAGGCTATACTACGCTAAATTTGTTTACATTGTAAATATTTAGTTTTAAAATAATATTTGTTTTAACTGTTGAAAATAAACGTACTTATAGTAAACAAATATATGCTCGACCTACTACGTTTGAAAAATCGAAAACATTTAGAAATTGGTTAATAATTTATTTATTGTTTTTATTACATATAGTTCTCAAAATGTTGGTGTATTCTGGAACCACTTAGTGTAAGACTTTCATGTTTCAAATTTTTTCGTACCTATAGTAACATATTTAGAGCCTCTTTTTACGATTGTTGGTTTTTAAAATACAAATAATATTTTTCCAAGAGAACCTGGATGCCATTATACATTTTCTAAAATGACATGAAATAAATCTCAGATTATAATATTTGTAATATTATCACATTATACCAGGTTAAACCCTACAAAAATGTTTTATAGTTATTTTTATGGTGTGTGCAAAATTTTACACACCATTATTAACCATTGTATTTATCTATTTATTTTCAGTAAAAATAATGCATTACAAATTTTGTTTTTTGATTTTTAAAGATGACTGCCAGTTCCAGGTAAACAATGAATGAAATAAGCACATATGTTTTATATTTTGTGTTTGTAAATAGTGTAGTATTTGTAATTAGATAATTAAAAATTAAATCTTAATTTATATTTTTTAAGATCAAAAGGCAAGAATTGGCCATTTAAAACTCCACATCTAAGATAAAATGTTTTCAATTCTTCATATTTGAATAAAAACACTTGAAATTACGTACGTCTTAATCTTTGAGATATTAATGAAGAATTAGTAATTATTAAACTTTGAAATAAATCATCAACCCAGAATGGAGGGAAGTATTTAATTTGAGCACCAAAACAAAGAATTAATCAACATTTCGAGCGTTCTTTTCGTCTTAGCACACTCCTGACGTTTCAAAGAATTTCGGAGAAGAATTATTAAATATTTCTACAAAGTATAAATAATTTCTTACTTTTATTTGGTGACTCACTACAAACTATATTACCTGACGTGTAGTTTGTCCCTCGAGTTTACACGTTTAAGTTTCCATGAGCAATTTACCAGTCGATAACTTCAAAACTCAAAAAAATGTTAAATTAGTTAATCGTGAATGGCATATAAATCTTGCAGCTCTATCATTATATATGTACTTTTAATGTGTTAACAAAATAAACTGTTATTACTTTAAATAAATATTAATTGATGGACACTGAATAATTTTCTAAATTAAATAGCAACATCACATTGGACTTAAAATTAATTAATTAAAACTGGATCTTATCCAAGTCAACACACAATTAATAATGGAAAACAAATTATTGGTACGCTTTTAAAAATGTTCTGCAATTTTCACGGTAATTCCTATACAATAACACTCACTGTACCCATGCTGAGAACATTGTTATTACTACTTTTGTTGCACTCCATAAAACATGTATTCATGTAATAGACTGCAAACTTAATTCTTCCACGTATATACATATTTTAAGCAGGTAACCCCTGATAAAAACTTAAATATTGCTAAGGTACGTATTACTGGCAAAAAAATGCTTTTTTGTGTATCAATTTTGAAGAAGACTCATACCCCAGGGAATAAGTTAAATATAACTACAGTTAATCGTGGTAAACATAAAGTGAATAATACATAAATAATTTTAACTATGGTATAAGGTACACCTTAAGAAATAACTTGATTCGCTCGATACAGAAAGAATTCTAAAGAGCAATCACATTACAAAAAGCATTAATAATATCTAGACATTTTTGTTTCCTGAAATGTATTACCTTTTCTCATTTACTAACCGATTAAGTATGGATTATATACATATAAACATTCATTTATTTGCATTCATTTTTAAATAATAAACTTTGTATCCATTTTAGTATTTAAAAAAATGGCCAATAAAGGCAGCATATATGAGTTCATTATAAAATGTTAGGTAAATATTCATATTATTGAAAATGTTTCTAATAGAATAAAGGTAGGGTTGTATGTGTTCCTTGAGTAACCATGTGTTATAACAATCTTCAACTAAATCAACGATGCACCTTTGATATAACTAGTGCAATTTTTCTTTTTCGTCGAAAGTATTACTATGTAGTTGAGTAATGATCGTAAACAAGTCTCATATACTTATATACGTGTTATAAATAAATACTTTACAATTTATGAACAGTGCAGTTCTTTTTAGAAAAGCAGTCTGTGAAGGTTTTGCCAAAGCCAGTTTTGTACCAATGAAAAGTACAGCTATTGTGCTATTTCTCAGTTAACTGTAACAAGTAAAACAATCATCCTGAGTCAAATCATGTCACCTGTTCATTTAGTTGATAACATTCTCAATACTAATTTCCTTATAAATAATTCGGTCTGAGATTGCGATTTCTCTATCAATGAAAATGGCCATTCAGTTGTAGCCATTTACTATCTTTTTACCTGACAGCTTCAGTGCAGAATGCGTTGGATTCTATTGAACCATAACCGTAAAAGTGGTTGTACATATTTAGGTCACTCATTTGCTAAGGTTTCTTAAAGTTTATGAACACGGTACTGTTTCACTAGTAGGCTTTTGTTTTTAACTTAAAACTTGACTGAGTTCTCTACCAACGATTTTCAGTATTTTTATTGGAAGAAATAAAAAAGTCATCCTTAAACTTAAAAAGAACTCAATAAATACAGACCCTGATTTAGCTATTTCATTTTAGCAAATTTGAATTTGAGAATGGCTTCTTGTAATAAGTTTCAATCTCGTATATAGCTTTATGACCCGAATACATAATAACAGAAATACATAACATTTTCAAGTTTTATTTCCAAAGAAGTGGGGTTTTAAATATTTCTTAGGTTTTTTTCACAGATTTGGTATGTGATTCCTTTTATATTGCCTTAGCTTACTTGTGCGTAACTGAATTTTATCCAACGCGCCACACTTTGTATTTTAATTGTTTTATTTGTCCTCTGTGTGGTAGAATAAAAATGTTGTGTATTGACTTTTACCACTTCTGGTCTTCCTCATTTTTAATTCTTATATTCGATTATCCATCTGAATAACATAACTTAGTAACAAAAATTTAACATAGTAAACGCTGTACAAAATATTTTATTATTTTTCTAAAAGCATATAAAATGAAAACCATACTATTTTTTAAATATTAAAATATTCCTCCAGCTTGAAACTTGATAAAATAAGTTTCTTTAGATTTGAGCCTTCAAGAAAAACTATTGTGAAACATTAAAACCGATTATCTTAACTTGTTTCTGAAATTTAAATAACTAGAAATGTAATATAATACTCACAGATAAGCGGGCATTTAAACCTATGTACCCCGCACACAGCAAAAACACTACAGCGGGTACTAGGAGGTACCCGCGGCTTCGCATGCAATTTCGCATCGTTTGCACATGTATGAGCACCTCTGGTTCGAGTGAATTATGTTTCCGATGCTAATGTTGAGTTGGTCTTGATGCCACGATCAAGACAATACGTACGTCAAATAGTTTATAGTTATGACCATTGCCATTTACCAGATCTTAGTATAATTTGTTCCATACTTGATTTTGCCTTGTTTCCCGATTAAGAAATTTCCATCTCAGATTAGAGAAGGACACTTCTGTGAAAATAATAAGATGAGTTTTATATAATTCTATAAATTTTTAGTGAAATTTAGATTGTAAACATTGTCTTTTAGATCTAATACTTAATATTTGATAACTATTTTCGAAAAACTACATTAAAATTACGCGTTAGCTTTTTTACAAACTGAAGACTTTTGTTAATATAAAAAATATATATCTGTAATATCTGTAAATTAGTTCAAAATTATATTCCAGCGACCTTTCATCTAGCATAGTTCTTGTTGACTGCATCCTTGGAGTCAAAATCTGAATATCATATGTTTTATGACATTTTATAAGGAAGATGAATACTTACCTAATCACTGAAATCGAAAACTGGTTTTAAAATAATGGTTATTTTTAAACAACCTTATTAGAAATTACTCATATTATAATGTACGCACTATAAATGTAACCAAATTGAAAATAATAATCAATGTTAACACAGAACAGTTGATTACATTTGATAACTTTTGACAACAATTCAATCTGTTGACAATATCTTTTAATTAATATTTCACAACTTTAGAGACAAAAATGGGGTTTTTGCTACTTTAAAGACCAGTGGGGCGTAGTCAAGAGAGATTTAAAAAGTAAGTATAGGCCTGTATTCATCCTAGGGGCCGTAAGTGTGTCCATGTAAATTGTCTGTACAGTCGGTTGAATAGTTTACGTATTAAAAAAAACGTATTAGTTTACGTCTTTCTCATTTGTAATATTATTAGTTTTTGTTTATCTTGTCACGAAAAAAGGTTTCTAAATATTAACGGAGAGTTTGTAAAAGTTTGTAAACACCCTAGAGAGACAATTAAGTGGCATCCCCAAACTCGATAAATCAAACATTGGCAAACTGTTACCAGCCCTGACTAAGATCTGAACTACGGGTAAACCCAAGTTAAAAAATTTGGTGCTAAATTTAGTTGCATGCAATTTTACATTTATAAGGACATGCAGAAAATTATTTGGCACCATCCTTTCAATGTCTGTTATGCAATCACTAACAGAAATTAGGATTACTGAAGGACTTAAATTGAATTGAATAATACAAATCTTATGTGGGTTGAGGGTAGATATTACTACTATTTCAGTAACCATGAAATTTGTTATGAAGGAAAATGGAAGCCAGAATGCATTAATAGCCAAATATAATACTAATTAACTTACTAAGGGCAATAAACATTTTGTAACATAATATATTTTAATAAATCTAGTAAAAGGCATAAAGATGTTTATCCACTCTCAATAAATAGTTTAGAAGAGGCCTCATTATAAAAGTCACAAACTGTCAATAATAATAATACGTAATACGCTTGCAGGGTACTATTTTGTAATGTGAATATAAAACTACTGTTTGACATGAAAAGCATATGTGTACTCTTTGACCAGGATTATTATCATTATATAAATAATATTAAACTCAGTTATGTATTCAATTTAACATTAATGTTTGTATTTAATATTGGCAAACATATTTTGATCATAGTATTATGTGAACTATTTGTTGATATTGTAATTTAAAGAAACTAACTCCTTTTGATTCGTAAATATTTAGTTAAAACTGTTGTAGAAATAGCTATTTTTGTCAAAAAACCAAGAAATATTAATATATTTCTGTTACGTTTATGAATATTTTGTATAAATTGACTACGACATAGCTCTATTGCATTTCTATGCATTTCTTTATCAATATAAAGTACGTTGCCTGAAGGAAAAATTACTGAACTGTATTAAATTTCTTAGTAAGTTTTATCAATGTATGTACGCGTAAATGAATTCAAATTTAGTAGTATCGACAAAAGAGGACACTAGTAAGTTTTCCTAATATAATGAACAAATATTATTGAACACAACTGATAGAACCAGACGATGAAATAGGGATTATTTTAAATATACAATTAACGTGAAAAATAACGTTTCAACAATTCAAAGCTACACATTTGACTAACATTTAAGATAAAATACAGGTAGAATGACCCATAATCCTCAACAAAATAATATTTTGGAGTTAATAAACTCGTCCTGGAAAAACTATGGAGAATCTCTCTCTCTTTCAAAAACATATCTCTTGGTAATTACATACATCAGTACAATAACTCTCTTAGGTTTAACGGTGTACCGGTCAGATGGAAACTACATTTACATTAAAAATTTTATACCACTACTCAATACAATACTGCTGTGTAAACGTCTTATTTATTTCATGTCGTATCTTAATGCATTGGTGACAATGTGTTTGGTATTAAGGGAGTACTGTGTATATAAGTGCTAACTTGAGACTAGAAAGCTACTTTATTTGAATGCATGAGTCTTGAGTACGTGGCTGTGTTACCAACTACTCCTTGGATTCTGTCCTTTTTATATTGTGAAATCACATGTTGTCCTAAAATATACGAGTCAAACTTCATTTAAATATTTCTTGTTATTATATTTAATACTTTGTACTGTAATCTTGCAGTTTTGAATCTTGTAAATATAGTGTTAAAAGCAAAGAGTGGAAAGCATGTTTCCACCAATTTGAGTACTATTTTACCATTTATTTTTCATTGTGTGTGTACATGTGTGTTATATTGGCGGACATGATAAAAATAAGAAATTAAAAGAGCTTTCATCCCTCCTCTGTTAATCCGTGAAAGAATAAACTAGCTAATGTAAGTTAAATTGTGTTTTAAAAGATTGATATGTACAGTTTAGTTCCTTGTAATATACTGTGGAATTATATATAAAATTTAGAAATGAAATAATTAATTGAATAAACCCTAAAAAGGATTAAACCGTAAAAAACTATATTTTTTGATTGGAAAAGTTTACACTTCAACACTATAGATGTATTTAATAGAGTTTTACTTCATAAACTTGACAACATACGAGTATGCCAGATCACAAGACGCGTACGAGGCTTTACTGAAGTTGCATACAAAACGTAAAAAATGTGAACTATCATTTAATCTCGAGATATCCTTTGAGTAGCCAGACAGTTAGACGTTCAGACAGAAATGTGTACAGTCCCTAGATTTACAGGAGACAAATATTTTTAACCTACTGGAAACCATAAACTTATCAAACGATCGAAACCTTTATAAGTTTAGAAATATTAAACATTGATTAAATTAAACGTGGCATCCATATTTTACCATTATTAGCTATTTCCTCTCCCGATATTTGAAGGCGAAATTCTATGTATGTCTGTATATACGCTGTGTAGAAGGACTTAACCTTGAGAATTGACATTTAGGGCGAAGCTCTAACTGTCCTAGGTCAATTAAATTGGTATTGAATGGTACATATATTTAAATTTAGAGTCTTACTTTCTTTCTTTTAAAGAGTGATTCTAGAAATATTGGTCTTATTTTAAATAATTTTGGCACACAAATACACAGTTAATAAAAAACGCTCAATATTCACATTAAAACAGAGTGTATTGCAAGGGTTACCCTTCCAGTAACTTATAGATTGAATTTGTAGATTTTCAATATCCATTAATATATAAAGGAGATAGTTATGTTTTAATGCCAGTAACGTGCGAATGGAAGCTTTGAAGACAAATTATTTAGCCTATTTAGCTAAAACTGAGAACAGTTTAAGTAAATTAGCACTATTTAAATTATATAATACCATATATATTGAATGTAATATACAAGTTAATAAATAAATATATATATATATATATATATATATATATATATATATATATATAATGTTGGATTTACCAAAATTATACGTAAAAGTAATGTTTTTATGTTTACTTCAATTTGACTGTTACCATTACCAAGTCGGGTCACGAATATTTTACTAGGTTAATGTATATCGAGGAATAGTGCTAATTTAACATAATTTATTTTATTAAAATTATGAACTGTTATTGCGCTTGCAGTATTTAATTTACAGTATATTACCATTAGTAATATATCGCCTCTCACCAGAAATACTTATAAAAAATAAATGTTATATTTGTATAAAATAGCAATCGAGGTAAAATTAACAAAGTTAAAAAAATACAATAAGAATATAATATAATCCACCAAAATTTTAAATTTAGATCTGAAGCTTGGGTCACGTTAAAAATGAGAATGTTTCTAAGTAGGCTTTAACACAATACTCTTTTTCAAAAACATTTTTTCCCACCGCCAATTGTATGATGATAAAATGAGCTGAAAGTAAGTAATAGAATTAAATGTTTGTATTAGGATACAGAGTCGTTGAGTACTATACTGAATCGGATGACTGTTGATAAGCTAACATTGTTGTACTACGCACAATATACAAATTATTAGAGCATTAATATCGGCATGACTGTATAACGTATGTAGATGGATATACCAGTTTCTTTATTCAAGAAATATTCTTTCTCGAATAAAGTCACAGTCCATGTAATACTATACTACTATATGATGTTCAAAACATTAAATGTATTTTTTACATATACAACATGAAACGCATTAAATAAAACACACTGGACATCGTGGGTAATTTTGCGTTTAGCTCGCAGCGTGAGCACCATGCCGGTAGACGATTTGTAATGGACCTTATTTGGGTCCATTTCACCCATTTTAAATATTAGTAGAGTTTCAGACGACAGGTTTAACCCTCGAAGCTAAATAATTCGAAAGGTATAATGTATACAGACAGACACACATTTTGACATGAATATGATTTCGTCTTCAACTCGTAGGAGAGACTCCATCAAACACCCAGCCAATTAAAATATATTGTGGCCAATTATAAAGACAGCGCGAGGCAGACCAAACGTCTGCAATGTTTAGCGGCTGAACAGAGAAATCTAAATTCTTCGTTTCAACGAAAACCCTCACATTTTGACCTAAAAGAATTCGGGAAAGTAATTTTACCACCCCATAATAGTAATTTTTGGGGTAGGGCAAATTTTAAAAAGATTTTAAGGTGTAAAGGTAAGTCGAGCTGTAGCTCTTTTTGAAGGTCAAGATTCACTGATAGTCAGAAAGAAATTTTATTTTTTCGTTTCTTGTGTAAAGGTTGGGGCAAAATGTCAAAGTTGTACGGATTCACAGTTTATTCACTGTAATCTCGTTAAGAACCGTACAAAACAATTGTGCAATGGTTAAAAAGAGTTAATCTTTCAGTAATAACATTTGTCAACAATCTTAAAATTTTTTAAATGGTTCAAATTTAGGATATTTAAATCTCGTAAAACCCACCTATTCGGATTTTGAGGTATAACTTTCATTATAACTATCAAGAGATCTCTTATAAATTAAAATTGTTTGTATTTAAACTTTGACTTTATCTTGGATGGCTGATATATGAAGCAAAAATTACAAATTTTCACAGCGTTTTGTTTGCATTTGTACATTTCAGGTTCTACTACCTTTGCCTTAGTGATTCAAAAGTGTCTACCACTTGTGTTTTACCCTATTTCCGTATAATAAGACATACAGAACCCTATAAAAATTTGTATAAAATTTAAACTTGGATTGATCTATTACTGACCAGTTATGGATTTGTTTGATTTGAAATTAAATGTTACTATGTTTTAACCTGTTTTTTTTATTTATGTAAACACGAGTTTGTACGTTCAATTACTTTCTACCGGTATGGACCTGATTATATTCCAACTTTTGGATCAAGATTGAGAGAAATGATGAGAGATGGTGATCTTGTCGTATCAGATTTTATTCCTTTTAGTTAATCAGTCAGTTTTGTGCTGTGTGCGCGAATATGTGTGTTGTTGTCTGTCAACCATTCACCAATGAGGAAGCTTTAACTATGTTGATGGTGTTAGGTAAAAGTTTATAGAACTAAACAGCTGCTGTTGCTATGTACCCTCAATGTTACCCGGACTGTGAACATCATTTGCGGAGAGTCTTCCTAATATTTGCTAGTAAAGTTCATGAAACTGGAATATAAAACCGGATAATAACAAAGTGGAACAGCTCACTACGCCTGTAAGAGATAATAGGGCACTAGACGATTTGGCTGTGGTTTACGATTCACGTGACCCACCTTGAAGAATCACCGATGCAATAATTACCAACGATGATCCTTAAAGACAATAAAATGCACCAATCAAAGATTTCACTATATCAAGAACAACATGTAGATGACTACCTTCTAAGAATGAACTTTTTTTTTGGGCCCGTGAAAAAATTCACAAATATGAATATACCTGTACATACATACATACACACATATATATATATATATTATTACATCATTAATAATATATTATATCGCCTTTTTATACAGGGTGGCGCAGAGAAACGGGACATTTTGAAGTCGTTGTTGGTACACTTGTAAGTCTCGTAGGAGTTGGGGACGGAAGTCGTGATGTCAAGTAGTAAAGGTCATTTAGTTGAGATGGAGTTGTGGAGTGGTGCGGAGCGTGCCGTTGCCGTGAGAGCGTATTACAAAAATGGCGATAGTGTAACAGCTGCACAACGAGTGTTCCGACGCCATTATGATATTCCTCCCCACGGTTGAGTTCCTTCTTTACATGCCATGTCATCATGGGTTCGGAATTTCGAAGAGACTGGTTTGGCCTTAAAGAAAAAACCTCCTGGGCGTATATAGTGAATATTAGAACCCCAGAAAATGTTGATGCAGTGCGAGTCACAGTGGAAAGGAGGGTGCGCCTGAATTAGCACCCCCTGGACATAGCACCCCCTCGCTACTGACGTCATTTTGACGTCACGAAAGGGGGTGCTAAATCAGCACAGATGACGTGTCCAGACCCTGAATAAGCACCCCCTTCGAATACGGGGGTCCTAATTCAGCGCCTTGACCGTGTTCATGTGCTGACTTAGCACCCCCTTCGAATAGGGGGGTCCTAATTCAGCGCCTTGACCGTGCTCATGTGCTGATTTAGCACCCCCTTAAATCTGGGGGCTGCTAAATCAGTGCCGTATTGATGAGATGAATAATTACCCCAACGGAATAGAATAATAATCGTTTAACCATATTGCGATTTGTTTTTAAATAAAAAAATTATATATATATATATAATAATTTAAATATAATACAATGAGTATATTTTACTGCATTGCGGTCGTTTACTTAATATTTCAAAAACAAACAGTTCATTACCAATTGTCAAAATACTATGCATCAAATATACTTAAGTAAAAAACTAGGTTCTAGGCATTCAAATACAGGTTTATTTTAAAATAAAATTAATTTGAAATCATGGTACGAACAACGCAGAGGAACTGATATTGCGTAAATCCGGCATGTGTAATAAATATACATGGTCAGAGATTATATCAACCTATTAACCAATTTAAAAACAATTATTTATTTATTTTAATTTTTCGAATACCAATAAAAAGCGGGAAAATTTAGAAGCGTGAAATTATAATTTTGCGACGGCTAAGAGCCAATTATTTTTAATGACGCATCATAAACTGAATTTATACTATTTAATCTGAATAGTATACATTCAAACATACTTGACAAAACAATTTAAATATTATTTTATATCTACAAAAATCAATATCATTCAGTTATATCCATATCATTAGTTCAACTATAATTCTAAAACAAACGTTGAAAACAATGTTAAAAACACGTAGCAATAAATATACTACTGTATTTTCAAAAGCGTTATTGCTTAGGTCAAAACATACATTTATACTGAGTATTATGGATCTACATTGCTTAATTTACCCTCTGTCGGTTAGTGTGCGTTTTGTTGTTGTTGTTAAAAATGGAATATCTTGGAAAATCTAAAAGGAAAACCTAATAAATTTAATCCTACCAAGTCTTGGTCAAAAGTTTATGGTGGCTAAAAATATACTATGATGTTATCTTTAATACTTTTAAAATAGTGGCTATTAAAAATATTTTATCTTTTAACTTCTTAAAATCTTTATTAATTATTATTTTATTAATTATCTTATTTAATTATTCTAAAATATTGCAAGAAAATGAATTTGAGAGGGTTCTATGACAAATCTAATGACCAAATATATAAAATATCATATGCACTGATTTACTGTAACAAAAACACTGTCGACATTCAGGTTCTCGGCGAGTAGGTCACAATACAAAAACCGAGTAAACGGCAGCACCAGAATATCTTATGCCAATTGTGCTCACATCTTAGTCCCTTCATTTAAAGTACAGGAAATACATTAATATCTGTTGCCAAGCAACTTTTTTTTCTAATAAATTAAAAAACTACTAGAGATATTGCAAATTTATCAACAATGAACGCCTTTATGAACAATGAAGGGACAAAAACAAACGTCTTAATTAACAATAATAAACTGTTGTATTTATCATAAAAGCTTACATTTATTCAAAAAATACATGTTTAAAAAACTAAATAAAGTGACTAGGTTATCTGTTATATATTAAGAATAATAAACAACAAGAAATTTCGTACAGTAATATTCAGACAATAATGCTTTTATAGATGTCAAAATCAAAGATAAGTGGTTTTATTGGAAATACATCTGATTGTCGCTTGACTAAATTTTCGTAAACAAATATGTCCTAAAAGAACAGATATTTAAATAAATTCCAATAAACATCAAATATATGATTCTATTCTATCCTTAGATAGGCCTGAAACATGTATTTCAAATGTTTTGCATAATAAAAGACAAAAAAATAAAAAATAGGGATAAGATACTCTAAAGCTGATGTTAATTTATTTTCACGAACCATGTTTTTTACAGTAAAGATGCTCTGAATGAGTTATTTATTATTATTTTGAAATAGTATTTGAGTAATTAGATCTGTGATACAATCCACGATCAGATTTTATCTTTGTATACCTGCTGGATTTTAAGAACATTCAAAGTTAATCAGATTTAATGGCCGCCATTTCGTATTAATGAATATTGTTTATAACTGGCCTTATCACTACAAAAATTTGACTTGTCCTAAAAATTACAGGACACTCTGTATATAAAATTATTATACAGAGTGTTCCACAACCTCTACCATTATTTTTAGACATTATTCATGGACCAAAGGCAAAAACAATCATATTCACCTTTTCTAAAGCTCAATAATTACTCAAATAGCCACAATTTTGTTTTGTTTTGTCTTTTTTTACTTTTTTAATTTATATTTGATGGATTGTTTAGGTTAAACTTTAGTATATACCTTTATAACCATAAGGAATAAATTCATAAAAAAATTTAAATTTCTTACAAGCTTTATTTTCAAAATAGTGATTTCTAAAAAAAATCTTTAACCGTAAATATCTTAAAAAGCGATATATGGTAAAAATGGTCTCAGTTATTACATAATTTAATTAAAAAATCCAACGATACCAAGTTTTAAAAATTAGTTTTGAAATAAAGGAGATGTGATTTTAACATTACATTGCTGAACTGTGGTAATAATATCCTTAATTATTTCTGAATATAAGTTTCTTTGATTAATACGTCAGAAAAAACACTCTAATACATGTTGATTACCTAGACCAAAAATTAAAAATGTCTTTATAGTTATTATATTTCTATTTAATATTTAGTTTATTAAATGGAAGGCCTCAGACCCTTCTTCTGGCTTGTAAATTTATACGGAGTTTGTAGATATGCTATTGATTACGATGGTAAACGTAGATGCTAAAATTTACCAGTAAAGATTCTTATTTGTTGCAGTTGTTAAGTTTGTTCTAACCGAGTTTGAAGATTTTGTTCTACCCGGAAAATAAAACATAAAAGTTTACTGTATACAAAATGAAATATTATGTATATTTGTATAGTATTTTTTTATTATTATTAATGAAGTAATAATTTATGCTTCTATACATCTGTTGACTACCTAGTTTTACAAATCAGTTATAAAAATTACAATGAATTGAAAATTAGAGTGTAACAACATTCATTACACTTTCCGATATAAATAGCCTTAAAATAAAAGTACAGCTAAGCTGAAGTGTAATTTTAAATTTTACATTTTTATAGACGCTTTATTAAAGACTTCACTAATATTTCCACTCTTCTTTTCACAATATTGTAAGAACGTTCATCCTTAAGTTTCACACTTCCAGATACATGGGGTTTAGAAGTGCACGTGTGACTAATGTAACACACAATACTTAAAGATTCTTTAACTGCAATATAAAAAGGCGATGATTTTCAGTTTTTGTCCATACATCATTACCGTGTTCTATTTTATAATTTTATCTTTACTCGTGTAAAAGTATCCGTTACCTAGAGAGTATAATATGCCACACCTTGGGCCTGTACACTCAAACATTGTTTCATTCTTCTTATATATTTTTTACGACATTTCATCAAAAAATTCACTGTACATAATTAAGTGATGTATTAATAATAGGAATAACAACTGAGAATAACATCGATATTATTTCTCGACCACTCGATATGGCCACATCAGTTCTGAACAGTAGGGTCGGTAGTGCACGGACTGGTTTCGTCAGCTTCGTCAAAATTATATGTGGGACGCAAAAATAAGAAGTTTTCAAGTTTTTATATGTTTACTAGCTGATACCCGCCCCTTCGTACGGAATTTTTGTAGAATAAACTGGTACGTCATAGACATCTCCTTCATGTCTTTAAAAAATGGCATACTACTGATAAAATAAATTATGGTCATTGGAAAATATTCCAATTTTTAATTTCAATGCGACATTCCATGATTTTTTGAAGTGATGTTCTAAAGTAATTACAAATCACGATCCCTCCTTTCCTATAGTACTGTAGGTAATAAAACACTTATGATCCACATTTGAAAATAGGGTTACTCATAAAAGGAGCAACAAAACATATATGTGAGAAAATTTTTACATGTAATAGTTGATATCACTTAATATGAAAGTCCTAATATGAATTATATTAATTTAATTCTCGTAATATGACACTAATTATCATCGATACCGTTAGAAAAAGTAATATAATCGAGGGTATAATCCTTTACCAGAGGGATATATTTGCTAGAGGTAAAATGGACAGAAATCGACCAAACACTTTTTTACATTAACTAGTTAGGAAGAAATCTTTGCGGATTAATATACTTCATCCTTAGCTACCAATGCCTCATCCATAAGTTTTTATCACGGTGTTAAGTTCATAAACTAATGATGTATCTTCCAAGTTGTAGCCTCATGTGAAATATACCTTTCTTCCGACTCAACCGTAAGGGATATTGTGTATTTGATGTTTCTATATATTCCTTTAATTATGAAAAATAGTTAGGCATGATTCTATAGAGGATATTTGACGCGTAAGCAAAAGTAATACTTATGGGCGTAACCTTGAGATATTTTTGTGAGTACCATTCTACAGATTTTTGTGTAGTGTTAATCTATGGAGCTGTTCCATTTTGCAGATGATTTACGGTACGCCTAATAGTGCATAAGATAAAAAAATTATAATCTAGTTTCTTACTGCAGAAGGTTACGAGTAATTATTTAAGGGCAGGTACTGAAAAATTATTTCTGTAATAAATGGCAAGTCAAAAACTGTAATTTTCATGCTTCATCTACTTCATTCCATAAAACCTAATTTTGAAATGTAATTAAAATTAAATATGAAACAAAAATGCCGCAAAGGAAAATTCTATACTGTGTGACAGTGAGCTATTTTGCATAAAAATACGAGCCTAAATTGTATAACAAAATTATATTAGTTTTTTAAATTTTAAGTTAATTAAACTAAAAAAAGAAGACCCCATTTCCGTGAAGCTATTAAATGAAATAAATAGTTTAATTATGGATTCATATACAAATAACATAGTTTTAATTATATCTAGAAACATGTTTCATTGAGTTTTCACGATTGGATTAACGCTTGAACTTTTAATGCTCAGTGAATACCCTTAACTAGACCATGAGTAGATCTTCCATTGGTATGGACGCCCAGTAACTCAATACCTGTACAATAAAAATAACACAGCATAGATACTAGACTAATTGTGTACACAAAAACCATAATTACATTTTACCTTCCGTAAATATTCCAAAAATCGACTAAAAAATAGCTTTTAACTTTCACAAAAATGTATAACTGTAGATACAGCAGTAAATATCTTATATTCGAGAGGAAAACAAATGATGGTATTTTATAGTATTCTTATAGCTGATATGAAAGAACTTAATATACAATAATACAAATTTTATATCTCAAAAGAATGAATCCATACATTTAAATTAAGACAGATAATTAAAATTAAAACAAGATTTAATTTGTCTCTAATTAGTGTATACTTTGTAATTAAAAAAACGTAAAGGGAAAAGAGCCTACATGGGCTTTAATGATCTGTGCGTTGAGAATTTTATGTTTTGTTTTCATATATATTTAGCAGTCCGTTAATTAAATTTACAAACATATTAACTGAAAGAATAAACTGAAATAGAATACATGAAGGATATGATTTAATTAATTATTTTTAATAGGTGATATTTAGAAAAAATTAAGAAAGCCAAGTCATGAGTGATAATTATTATATGACAATACGTATGAGAGGGAGGAGTGCTAAGGTCTATTAGCCTTGTTAGTCGGAGCATTATTATGTAATATTAAGTCTATGGCAATTTTTAAGAGAAAGTAACCATATTTGATTATTATAATTATTTAATCGTTTTATCGGAAATTGCAAAACAATCGTAGATAGTAGCTTATAACTAGCAGGGTTACAAAAATCCCAGATAACAACTATTATATTTATATTAAATTGAATATGTAAAAGATAAATATCCTTTTTTGCTGGTTGAATGCTAGGGGGTGCTAATTCAGTGACTGAGCCATGTCCATGCGCTGAATAAGCACCCCCTTGGAACAGGGGGGTGTTAATTCAGGGCCTCGACCACGTTCATCGCGCTGATTTAGCACCCCCTTGTAGTCGGGGGGTGCTAATTCAGTGCCCGGTCCGTTGTCCGTGCACTGAATTAGCACCCCCCTGTCGTGACGTCAGGAGCCCGAGGGGTGCTTATTCCAGGGGGTGCTAAAGCAGCGTCCCCGAAAGGAGTCCGCGTCGTTCTGTACGAAAAATCGCCTCTTCATTGCGACTTTAGCATCGGAGTGTGCAAAGAATATTACAGTTTCATCCTTATAAGCTTCAGATTCTTTAAGCTCTAAAACCAAATGACGGTGAATTACGCTTACAATTTTGTGAACAGCTACTGACTAAAATCAATAAGGACGCAAATTTCCTTGAAAATATTTGGATGTCTGATGAGGCCCACTTTCATTTAAATGGGCATGTCAATAAGCAGAACATGCGTTACTGGGCTCGCAGAAATCCCGGTGAACTTCATCAACGTCCGTTACACAGCCTTAAGTTACTGTATGGTGTGCAGTGTTTTGTCGAGGGATAATTACTTCTTTGATGATGGTAATGGTTCCACTGTGACTGTCACATCTGAACGTTACATTCATATGCTAAAGAAATATTTTGCTCCACTGCTTCATGCTTTTCCAGATATTGACATTCAGCAAATCTGGTTTCAACAGGATGGAGCCACCTCACACACTGCCAATCTGTCAATGGCAGCACTGAGGCGTTTGTTTAGGGAGCGCATAATTTCAAGGAACGCTAACGTCACATAGCCTCCACGGTCTCCAGACCTCTCAGTATGCGACTTCTTTCTATGGGGACATCTAAGGAGCGTTGTGTACCAGACTAGGCCAAGAAATCTTCTTAAGCTCAAGACTCAGATAGAAGAACACGTCGTCAACATCCCAGAAAACACATTGCGTCGCACAAGTTTTCGAAATCGATTGAATGAATGTGTTAGGCGCAATGGACAGCACTTAACTGATGTTATTTTTAAAAAGTGACTTTAGATGTATTGTTATTTCCAACATTTATCATGTAATATCCACTCTTGCCTAACACATTTTAAGCATAACAAAGCTGTTTGTACAATTCATTGGTTTATTATGATTATTTCAAAATTTCCCGTTTCTCTGCGCCACCCTGTATTATTAATCTAAATTTTTATATAAAGCCCTTTTCTTGTAATATACCAAGGAGTTTATAAAATTACACATATCAGCTGATTCTAAAAATTTATATGTGTACTTTTAATTCTCAGCATATATACACTTTTTGTATCCTTTTTGAAAAAGACAATATTAGTCGAAATATTAAAGGATTTATGTGAAGTCTTTTTCTTTTATTGTTTAAAAAAGCCTCTGCGCATTTATTTTCTGCATACAGTATATATATATATATATATATATATATATATATATATATACAAGGTGTTGTGGTGCGACGAGGCAAAGGAGAACTGAACCGTCACCAAATGTGGTTCTGGGCTTTTGAGAATTTCTACTGGATGTGACAGTATGTTTTATCGAAGGACATTTGGACTCAAATATCTACAACTTTCCAATCGATTACTTGCCTAATTTATTGTTGAATATTCCTGAGCAATCCTAGAAATGTGGTTTATGCGCGATGATGGTGAGTCTGCCCACTACTATGAAACGGATGACGGATATCCTCAAAAATGGATTGCGAGAGTTGGATCAGTCAACTACCCATCCATGTCCTCGGGTTAACCTTGAATGGGAGATTAATTTTGTGGAGAAGGTTAAAACACTTGTTCTGTGTATCTACGTCCTCGACTCGAGAGGACATGATGCAATGGATCACTGCTGTTCAGTTAATAAACGGATAAGAGTTCTTATTATTGTTAGAAAACTTAAATTCCAGGACAGAACTCTGTTAGAAAAATATCACATTACAGTTCGAACATCTGTAAATAAGTTTTTTGATTATTTGTTGAACCGATATACGAGCTGTTAGGACGTAGGAATAAAAATTACTTTAATTACAGCCTCAAACGGAGAGGTTTTCAAACATTTACAAAAATTCACTTATAAACAATAGAAAAGACATATGAGTCCAAAACGCTGAAATGTTTCATGAACAAATAATAGTAAAATATCATCAAAATTTGTATTTTTGCTCTATTTCTAAACCATTCAATACATGGACAAAACTTTAAAATTAAACAAACTAAACCTACTAAAAAGCGACAAGTGTACGATATTTTAAAAAGTGAGTACTTCTTTGGATAACATGTTCTTGATAAAATTGGTATTTGTTAAAAATGTAATTAACAATGGTAAGTTCCGTATAGTGCAACCGCTATCTGTTACTTGCTGTCCTTTTATATTCACATATTTCATTGTGAGTTCTAGGCAATTTTTTTTGTACTTGTTTAAGAATATAAATATTTTGCTATTGCAGTATATTCTCATATTTTTAACCATTTCCGAAGTAATGAATTTTGAGGTTTTAAGGTACAGCGTGCCCAGGTACAGGAAAATCAGGGGAATGTAAACATTAAAATATATGTCTTCTGGGTGGTACTCTTTGTAGAAGGTTCAATAGCTGGTATTTATTCAGAATTTATAAGATTGTGTACTGTTAAGCTATCGCAACCGTTTAGTAAACAACTATCATACTTTTTATTTAGAATGTTAAGGTACTATTTATATTATTTAAATGTTTAGTAGAGTTTGCTCATTCAATTATTATTTTTTTAAAGGAGAAATCGATCCTCTTTTAATCCTAATTCTAACCGTCCTCATTGGCCTCTGGCTTGTGTGAGGTTCTTAATCAAATAGAATAAAGGGAAGTGTGTTGGTGGTTGTGAACGTGAATTTCATATAGACTGTATCAAAGATAAAATCAAAACTCGTACCGGCCATAAGGATTGGAAATGTGAGGAATGTGTTAAATCTAAAAAACAATCTTCAGTAAGCAGTAAGTCATCTAGTTCGACATGTATTACAAAGGAGTTTCTTGTATCTACCATGGAAGCATTCAAAAGAGAAATGCTTCAAGAGTTTAAGTCTCACTCAAGCCAGATGCAAGAGCTTACTAAGTCGTTTGAGTTCCTGTCAGCAAATATTGACACAGCAAACCAGGTGCTTAAAAAATTCCAGCTAGATTATACCGAGATTATGAAACAAAACCAGAAGTTAACTGAAGCAAACTTGAAGTTGGGCGAGACATTCAATGAGCTAAAAATTAAAGTCAGAGAGCTGGAGCAGTACTCTAGAAGAACCAATCTGGAGATCAGCATCCCTGTAACTCGGAACGAGGACACTATGAAGATCCTGCGTGACATCGGCACTGCCATAGGAGTCGAGCTTCATGACACCCAGGTAATGGCTGCACATCGAGTTCCCAGCTACAAGCAAGGTCGAGTTTCACCCATGGTCTTCCAGTTCCAAACCAAGATGCAGAGAGATGTCTGGATTACCAGCTACAAGAAGAACAAGGACCTATCAGCCCGCAGAGTGAACAATGCCTTTCCTGACACCAGGGTGTACATCAATGAACATCTGTCACCGGACAACAAGATCTTCTTGGCTCAACTGAAGGAAAGAAGCAAGCAGTGCAATGTCAAGTATATCTGGTTTAAGGGTGACAAGTTATATCTCAGGAGGGATGATGGAGAGAAACATTTCAAAATCACTAGTCTTGATGAAGTGGAAAAATACCGCTAAAATTGTAATCAGTAAGCAAACATGTTGCTTTGATTTTATTTCAATTGGATTCACAATCATATTTAATTTCTCTTAATGATGCATTTTTCTCACCATCCTCTGCGGACGCTGATGGATCTATCTCAATAATTAATTTAAATATTCGAAGTATGAGACAAAATTTCAATAGTTTTATAGCAGAACTTAATAATGCACAACAAAAAATTTTTTAAATAATTTTAACTGAAGTATGGATCCTCAGTGAAGAATTAAGTATTTACAAAATACCTGGTTATAATATAAATGGAAAATGCAATAATCAGTACAGATCTGGAGGGGTTGTATGTTATTTTGTCGAAGAGCTGTTAGTTCAAGAGGTGGCAATTGACATGACAACGGTTGATTGTGTTTTGTTCGAGCTTAAATACAACATAACTCGGTGTAATATTTTTGATTTTTATAGACTACAATCCTGTACAGTAAGTGTTTTTGTAGAAGAGCTGGAATCGCAATTATCTCTTTTAAAGTTAAATACTGTCTACGTAGGGGATGGAAATATAGATATTTTAAAACAATCACCTGATTCATTAAGATATAGTAGTTTATTAAGTAACATGGGTTTTGTATCAGTAATTAATTCTCCGACCAGAATATGTAAAACCTCTTCCACCTGCATCGATCACATTTTTCTAAAATTTTAGAATTTGAATATGTTTGAGACAGCAATTTTCCATCTTGGGTTAACTGACCATTGTTGTTTAGCTCTAACAATGAAGCTAACAATCAATTGTAATGTTTCAAAAACTTGATGTTTTTTAATGTTTTTTTAATATGATCAATGAAGAATTAAAATATACAGGCTGGAATAGTATAATTGACGAAGAAAATGTAAGCATATCTTTTGAAAAGTTTTTTAATATTTTGAATGGTATATTATACAGTAATAAAGAGGAAAGAATGATTGTTAGTAGGTTGAGTAAAGCAAAATTTATCAGTCCTTGGATTAACAGTAATATTTAAAACAGATTAATCGAAAGGAAAAGACTGTATGGTATGTTGAAAAAAGGCCTTATGATGAAAATTTCAAGGATTATTTTAACAGATTTAGTAATAAATTAAAAAGTGATATTGACAAAGCCAAAAATGTGTATTATGAATATATAATTCAAAATTGTAACAGCGGCGCAAGCCAGGAATGGAAAATAGTAAATAGTATAACTGGTAACGTAGTTAAAAATGTAATAAATAAAATCATTCCTTAAGATGGAAATCTCGAAGAAGACCCAAAATTAATCTCAGACAAGTTAAATTCATTTCTTGTTGGGTTATCACAAAATGATGATATTTCACATGGTGGAAACCTTCTTCCACATGGAGAGATTCGTTCTTCATCGGTTAAACCGATCCAAACGAGATTCTAAGCATTATTAACAGTCTAAAAAATAAGAAATCAACCGGATTCGATAACATATCAGTGCATGTAATTAAACAAATTGCTGAAAACGTCGTTGTTCCAATTAGTACATTAATAAATCTAAGTTTTAGACTTGGAGTGTCCCGGAAATATTAAAAAGAAGAATTGTCATTCCATTATTCAAAAAGCCTAATTCGTTCAAAATAAATAATATACGTCCTATAAGCTTAGTTTCAGTATTTTCCAAGATTCTTGAGAAATGCATGTAAAAAAGATTAATTAGTTACCTTGCTAGTTTTAATTTTCAAAACCAAAATCAATTTGGGTTCACAAAAGGCAAATCCACGGAAGACGCATTGATGGGTTTTGTAAATAAAATACATCAAAGCATGAACAATAAGTGTAAAACGTCTGCCCTTTTCATAGATTTCAAAAAAACCTTTTATCTTGTAGATCATGATGTGTTGTTGCTAAAAATGGAATCCTTAGGAATTAGGGGAGTAGCGTTAAATTGGTTTAGCAGTTTTTTTTTAAAGGTAGAATCCAGCAAGTAAAAACTGAACTTAGTAGTTTTTTAGTAGTACAAAGTGGTATTCTTCAGGGGTGTGTTTTATCAGGAAATCTATTTTTGATATTTATAAACGATCTGTTAACCATTCAATTTTTTCGAGAAATTTATGCTTTTGCCGATGATTTGGGGTACCGTACATTTATTCTAAAAAAGACAAAAATATAATATACGATGAAATCTGTAAAGACCTGAAACAGTTCAAGAAATGGTGTGATTCTGACAAAATGGTTGTTAATGTAAACAAAACGAAATATATAAATTTAGACAGTGTAGATTTTACTTTCGGTAGACCATTTAGATTTCACTCTTCAAAATGGAAAGATTCAATTACTTGTACTTGTGAAGAAATGATTAAAGTTAAGGAATACAAATATCTAGGGTTAATTCTAGATGAACGTATGTCGTGGGAAAAACAAGTAATGACCATTTATAATAATTTAAAATTTACCCTTACGAAGTTTTGTTATTTAAAAAATGTGTGGTACAAAGTTTCTATGTACGCTATATTATGGCCTGATTCAGTCTCGTCTTCAGTATGGTATCAGCTGCTGGGGTGGGGCGTATAAATTTTTAATTAATAGCATCAGAACGACCCAAAACAAATTTATTAGAATTACTAACAAAAATGGATAAAGGGAAAGCAGCTTCCCATTGTATATTAATCAAAACATTATACCAGTACACTATTTATTTGTTTTCAAAACTTTGAAACTGTTTTATATATTAAGTGGTAACAGAGGATCAGCACAGATATTTCATGGAACAAGAAGCATCAACAAAAGACTTTTTAAAACGCCTAAAGTAAGCAAATAAATTTTTAGACAATCGTGTCTCAATTTGGGACCAAAATATTTTAATCAATTACCAATGGATATTAATGAAATTTCCAAATCAAATGAGTTTTGTACTAAGCTAAGAGCTTGGCTATTTATTAAAAGCGGCCTGAGTTTCATGAATAATGATTTTATTTAAAACGATACTAATGCTAGATTGTATTCAACATTTCTTTATAATCGAATGTCAGTAACGCTATAAGTGAGGAAGGAAGAAGGAGTTATGTAATAGATTTACTAACAATAAGAAGTACTCTGTTGTTTGTTATCAGCAGTGGTAAGCCGTGCGTGCTGCAGTGAGCTGTTTGTTTAGTTGTAAGCATCAAGACGGGCTAGACTCATTCAAGTTCATCAGATATGTTATTTTTGTTTGTATATTAGACGCCAAGCCACACATACTGGCAATTGTGGCAAGGCCTATTCCAAGCTCTGTACTCTTGTTTGTATACATGTATGATATTGAGAAATAAATATTCATTATTTCATATTTTCCTGGGCCCACAAAAGCTGAGTACGGCCCTTTATACAGGCAAGAACGAAATCGATGTTGGATGTTGGATCATTACAGCTTATAACTCAGAGTGCAGCAAAAATGTTTATTTTGTCTGCCTGGGTGCTCTAAAATATATATTTTTTAAATCTTATTGTATGCCTGTACTCAAGATTTGTAAGACATTAGATGAGCTATAGACTTGAAAATCAGCATGCAAACAAGGAAGCCTGTTGAGCGATGTGGTATGGAGTAACCCTACCTTCTAGAGGGCTTCGTTTAAATTCTGAATAATATATGTCTTATAATTAGTAGGCTGCAGAAAATTTCATAAAATATAAGACTTAAATTTTTAAATCAATTTATACACTTTATTCAAATTAAATTCAGTATTTATACTGTCATTTATTCACTTTTTAGATCAGCTGGATTTTTAATTTAACACTCTCTTGAATCACAATTTATTTCAGTTGTGTGGACATATTTTATAAACAGTATTATTTAGTCAGAAAATGTTATGAAAAAGTTGTTTGGAATATTTTGCTAGCTATTTACACTATCAAATATTAACGTCGGTTAGACTATACAACCACGCAAACAATACTGGAACGTGATGATACTTAATAACATGTAATTACCTGCTAATAGAGAAAAAAATTACATACGCATACATTTGCCGGAGTACACCTTTATCAATGGACGACGGAGACGTGCAAGAGTTTGGCCAGACAAGGACATATCGAGCCAATCTGAGTAGTCTCTGACATTCCTCTCACGTTTGCTAGAGTGGACTTCTCCATTACCTTCTCAACCAACACCTTTTATCAATAGACGACGGAGACGTGCAAGAGTTTGGCCAGACAAGGACATATCGAGCAAATCTGAGTAGAATATGACATTCCTCTCACGTTTGCTAGAGTGGAGTTCTCCATTACCTTCTCAACCAACACCTTTTATCAATAGACGACGGAGAGGTTCAATAGTTTGGCCAGACAAGGACATATCGAGCCAATCTGAGTAGGCTCTGACATTCCTCTCACGTTTGCTATAGTGGAGTTCTCCAGTTACTTCTTAACCAACACTTTTATCAATGAACGATGAGTGGTAAAAGAGTTTAGTTAGACAAGGACATATCGAGAAATAAAAAAAAATATATAGGCAGGGAGTGGAGGGCGCCCTCTGTCTAGCTCCCCATCTGCTCGTCTGCTGTGTTATAACCCTTCCTACAGAGCCATAACCGAATATTTCTGTTATCTGCCCAGATAATAGACCCAATCTACGAAACTAGTAAAAAATTCTATAATTAGTAATTTTTATAATTTTATCATATTGCAAGATTAATTCAAATTAGGTAAAAAAACAATATAGTAAGCAGTTTCCAGTTTTTTTATCTATAACAGTGTCAATTTTCGCTTAAATGCACAGTCTGATATATTTTGCATTTACCACATATAGCATATTTATAATACAAATTACCTTTAAGTTTAAAGACAAATTATGGGATTCATTAGTGACATGTGAACTTTAAGGCCCTATATCCCTAAGAAGTAGTAAAATGTATTTGAGTGAAAGGTTTCAAGTAGAATTAATATAGTGCTATGATTCATAAGACATAGTGAAGTAAATAGTGTGAAAAATTCTAAGACTGGCTTATAATAACTCGTGAGCAGTAATACGTGTATTTACCGAGTACTATAGTAAGGTATTAGTATATTACTGTGACGTTGTACACTTTGTCTTGTTGGATCCCCAGATATTTATTTCTCTGTTTCCATCAGAAAGAATTTTGCGTTCTTTCTTCATCTATAACTAAAAAAAAGATGTAGCTTATTGAAAAGCTCAGTGATAAAAGGTGAGCCAGTGTGTAACAAAACGAAGAAATAACGACGGATCAAGAAAAGCGGATGACATCAACGTTGCCAAATCACCGTAAAGGATCTATATATAAGCGGCATTGTTAGTTCTCCTTTAGAACATCTTGAGAGTTTTTCTTGGATTTTCACTACAAATAGAGAAATAAGTAATAGTGCGGATGAAAGCAATATATACAAAACAACAAAAATTTCTAATAAATCCTAATATACTATTAGCTGTTGCAGTTCCAATCTGAAGTAATCAACGATAAAGGATTACAACGTATTCGGCTCAGATAACAATTACATTATCCAAATCACATTTTTTGAAATTTATATCTATAAAAATAATAGGATCCCACGTATTATATTGTGTAATATAAGTATAATGGTTTAAAATGTTTCCTGTTTCATTGATTTTGTTAATAATATAAAAAAGCTGGGACAGAGTGTTCATCTGACGTTAGTAATTTAACAAGTAAGTGATTTAGCAAGTTCACTATTTTACTTCATACACATGAGAAAACTTTCAGATCAGTATTACTATAGCATATATTTAAAATAATTATTATGAAGGACTTGACATGTTTATTTATTTCTGTTTCTGCGATAACGTTTAATAAGAAGTTCTTAGAAACTGGAAATTTCGATCAGCAAAGTTAAGTAAGTAACTATCTGACGGCATATAGATACTTAGTAAATGTTGGTTAATATGTCTGGATTGAAATTGCATCTGGCCTATTTAAGTATGTATGTATTCTGCAGAATCCCTCAATACACTGTGTAAGGTTTTTAAGTTTGGTTTAGTTTAAGATTAAGGTTGTGACATATTATGAGCAAGGGTTGCTGTGAGAGGATTTAATAATAGGTTAGATTGGCAGTACAATACCCTCAAATGAACCAACACCTGTTTTATTTGTGACAACATCTCATTAAATTGATTAAAATTTTTAATTAACAATTGATTGCGTCAACCGACATATTAAGCACAAATTTTAATACCTTAATACTTTAAAGACATATTTAATATTAAATTATTCATTACAATTTATTTTTAATTTAATTCATTATAACATTTACTAGTAATTTTGTAGTGTTGCAATAATTATGAGTTCATGGACTAACGTGACAAACTTTCTTTTAAAATAGCTAAACATTTACATGAATTTACATTTTCGAAATTGTGAACATTTAAATAGATATGGAATTGTAAATGATTAATGAACCCTGATATATACTAAGGTTCTAAAATTACTTACATTTTATTCCACTTCACACTTATTACGCCTAGAGATATTCTTCCGCACACGAACACAAGCACTAGCACTCTCGAACGTCGCTTTTCGAATTCCCGTCCTCGACTTCCTCCTCTCCTCCTTGTTCTTCAGTGTTGATGTTGTTCTCCCGCCAGCTCATGACCACGCCTCTGCCAAATCTCTCCATTATAATTGGTGAGTACCAATGTTTCATATCAGCATGGCTGCCCCTTACATCGTCGCACGGTTTTTTTTATATATAAGCGTTTCCGCTGCTTAAGCAAGCATTTCCTGTTTGTTCACCATCGGTGTCTGGGCGGATGTGTCTATCCACTTACATCCGGAGGATATTTGTCTCGAATTGTAATACAAGACTTCCTTTCCAGCAACTATCTGTACATCGATTCTATGAATTTTATTTTACTAATAATTACATATGTCTTACAACTGTGAATAGAAATACATTTGTGATTAATTGATTATCAAACCTTATGAAAAGCAATATCTTTGTTAAGGTTATTATGTTATGATAATATCCTATCGTTTTGAAGTCATAGAACCACTACATATAAAAAAGGAAGTTAATCTAATTCTCTTAAAAATTTAATCCTTTTTAGGTCAAATAACATTCAATATTTAATTTAAAACTCTATTTGTAAAGATCGAGGGGACAGTAAACTTAGTTGAACTTTTAGTTTTAATAAATCATAAAATGAGAGTGATGTATCTTAACAAGCACCCATTAGTTCGTAACGACGTGACTATCAATTAAAATTATCATCTTTTGAGTATATTCATGAATTATGAAATGGGAGTTCTGCGTACGAACTGTCAGAAAAATCTATTAAAATCACAATAAGTGGTTTAATATTATGTTATCGACATTTTATGACAACTTTCTTCTATTAAATTTTCACTTGTTATTATTCAAAATTATCTGATTAAAAATAAATATTCAATCCAACCCTTTTATAAAAGATACAATGTTATAAATAAGAATGTTTTATTTTCATTAACAGGTACATTGTATTAAATAGTTAAGTTTTTATGTATGGAAAGAGTTTGCCAGGCTCTAGTATGTCTTTGTTTGTATTTCTTTCCCAAAATTAATGTTATCATATTCTAATTAGTAAGTTAATTAACCGCAATAATGAATTATTATTATTTCATACATTTTTACAAACTGAACGCCATATTTTATGTTACAATACTGTTTTGCTAATATTGTACTTTCCATGTGGAATTAGTTCCACTAGGGTATTAATACGAAGGAACTCTGCTAGAAATAACTGAATAGCAACAATGTATTGAAACACAATTATAAATTTATAACATATTGACTGAATCATACGAAATTGCGAATAATTAAAGTAGTTTGAAGATTCGTGAACATTTCTTAACCCACCCATCAGTGCATTGTAATGAAATGAAAAATGCTATTTATTAGAGAAGAATGACTATAAAGTCCTTTCCACCTCTACATCTAACAAAATATACTAACATTGATAACCAAACATAAATCGATTTATTCAAAATAATAATAATTTGAAATATATATGAAATGTAAACTACCTTAAAAAACCATCAATAAAGTAATTAATTTACACATATTTTCACTATCATTACAAACTCACTTCTTTGTTTCTGTTCTATTGCCATCTGATACATCAAGAAAGGCACGACCAGAACACATGTTTCTGGACGTCTGTATTAAATTCAATTAATAACACATTGTAATTGCTAATTGTTACAGAGCTCCTCACCTGGGCTGCATAGCTGAGTTAAAATGTGAACTTCTAGTTTTTGCTAGTTTTGTTCAATACATTTATATTATTGTAATGAGAGATTTAACAATTTACTGGCTTATAAGTTGAGAACTCCCAAGAAAGCAAAAATAGTTCGACAGAGATTACAAAATTACCGATATTTATTCTCAGCTTATGGATAATGCTCTAACCCCATGGAATGAGGTCACATCGTCTGATAATTGGGATATTATCATGCCAGATTATAATTCATAAATGACTGATCTTCTTGATAAAAACGCTCCATTTTTTCAAACAAAGTTATAAGAAAAATGATCCATGGATCTATGAGTATATTTGCCACCTCGGAAGCTAAGGGACAAAGCTCTCCTTTAGGCTAAGTTTTCAAAATTACCTACCGACTGGGTTGCATATAAGTAATTATGGTCATGAATTGTAAGGAGAAAAAATTTATTCTTATAAGTAGTTTATCAGTGTCAGTTATGGACACTAAAATACTTTGTAAACATCTAAGGGACCAAGTGAGTACATCCGAAAGAAGTTTTGAATACAATTCATTATATTCATTCATGCAACGTCATAGTCTGTTTTAGAAGCCATAGTTACTAGAATTGTTGAGTTTCGTGACTAAAATTTACATAATGTAAATATATATTTTATATCACATCAGGACTTTTTCCTTATTCCGGAAAATTCCAAAGTAAACTCACGCATATAAGTTTACATTGAGTTTAAATAGCGCAGTAACTTTAGGTAAATTTTCATTAAAGTGATAAGTTTAAATTTTAGAGTATTAAAATGTACATAATGTGGGCCAATATTATAGCAAAATCTACTTTTTACTACTTGGTGATTACTAATTAGTAACATATTCAATGGACCTGATATCTTAATGTGTGTTTACTCGTTATGTACTTAACCTTAATTAATTTTCTCCTACACTTGGGTCATCATAACAGGTAACTTTAACATACTTATTGCTCTATATACCACAGTAAGATTATTATCTTATATTTCTTTTTCACTACTTACAATTAATTTGAAGAATTAATATTTTAAGAACATAAGTCAAATTTTATTATTTATTGTGAAATTTCCAGAAATTGCATACTTTCACATGTCATGGGGTCCACAGATTTTAGCCTCAAGGACATGCGATACACTTTTTGTTTAATTTCTGTATGTCGCTACTCACGATATCACGAGAATGAATTGAGTTATAGACTTGAAATTCAGCGTAACGAGTAAGTTTGTAAATACGAATTCATTGAGTTTAATTAATTTGCATATCATTTAATGGGATTTGAATAAAATTCAATGAACACTTTTATATTGGTCTTATGGATAACCATGATAGCGAGGAGAACATTTTATAATAAATAGATTATAATTATAAATAGATATTATTATAACAAACTGAAACAGAAAGTTTTTTTAGTTATGTTTGGTAGATACAGATTTTTAATTTTTGGGCTGGAATGTCATTTTTGAGGTCAGTAACTGTTGTGTTTGATCATTTTATAATTATTTACCTAAAATATTACACTTGAAGCCAAAATTATATATTAGCACGGCGTATTAATATTCAGTTTTTCCCAATTATATGCTTAAGATTTTCAAATAATTAAAAAAAAATATGCGAATAATAATCAAACGTTTCCATAAAATAGTGAAGGATATATAAACGATTATATACTATACTGTATTAAAATAAAGTACTATATTATATAAAAATAAGTGGTATATAGTGCCGTATATCAACAGAATAAATATTTGTATCTTTCAAGAAGCGTTATCCGAGGGGAATATAACCCCAACTCCATTTAAGTACATGAATGCACGTGACGTGGGTATATTTCAGATTGCGGTTTCTATATCCCAGGCAAACTACCACTGCAATATCCTTATAAGAATTCTAAGAGAGAAATGCCATTTCTTTAGACTACACCGTTATACACATACGGACTAAGGGAATTACGTTTTCGTTAGAATTCAGAAAAGTTTACTTTTAAACAATCAATTAAGGTTTGTAATAATTTCTCAACATTACAGTTATGTAAAAATATTTACTATAACTTGTCTCTTAAATTTGTCTACTGTTTTAACTGTGATTACAATGTAATACATATTTTGAATACACAATAAGGTTGTCTGTGAAGTTGCCCTTTTCAATAAAACTAGTTTTATTCGTTTTAATATAATCAAAAACTTTAATTTTGACAGATTCTGTGAGGACTGGACTTCATAAATCGTTTTACAAATGTGAATGCATAATATTCAGCAAACGTTAAAATTGTACTTGTCGTATTCATTTGTAATAGTAACACTCTTTGTAAAGGAAACGTGATTTTTCTAGACATTTAAAATCGTTTAATCATACAGTAGATCAGTAACACTACGTTGACACACACCCGCACGCACGCGAACGCACTGCTACATAGCCTTTGGCAAGAAATAAAACACTTTTTAGACAGATATCGTATTATTTTCCTTATGCAGTCCACCTGTTACAGCTCCAATTCTTAAAGTAACTTTTCTAAACTTGGAATGGACGTTCGGAAAATTAAGTGGCAAGATAAAATGCGTTGTTAGGGACTGTCGGACCCCATAAGTCGAGTAATAAAGCCAAGTCATTTCCTACACACTTACTGTGGTCACGTTGTAATACATACCCATAAAACTGTGGATAAACTATATTATATGTAATTATAAAGAAAAAATTCTTAATAATAAATCTCTACAGCGTCCACAAGCTATAATTCTTCTAGGACGTTTATATATAACACTCACATTAAATAACTCATTTACATTTCTTGCTGATCCCCTTTTAGTCTGTAACACTTGAATTTATAATCTCTCAGAAATTTGAATTTTTTTTGTTTTTCATTCATCAGTTTAATAATTTCTACCTGACAATTACTAAAGCAATGTTTTATTTTTGTAAAAAAGCCAGCTATTCCTCATAATATTACTCATTGTATGTATTATTATCTCATTTAAGTAATTTGAGTTTTGTTCTCCTTTATTGCTATTTAAAATAAGATTGACAGAAACATTTTAATTGGAAATTTAAGTTTTATTATGGTTTTCAATAACACTAAACAGCTTATTATTTAGTGTGAAATTGAAAATTTTAAATTTTCTTTCAGAGAAGACTTTTTTAGCAGTTTTTTTAAATATACATTTTATGCTAAACTATGAATTAAAGCTAATTCATATAATTATATTAAAAAATTACTTATTTTAGTCCATTTTACTTATTGTGTTTGTGAAGTTAATGCACTTTTAACATTTGGCATAAGTTACAATATTTATTATTTTATACTTTTGTGATTATAACTGATTTCCATTCCAATAACATATTTTCAACGTGTCTGTTTTTTGTTACATGTTTTAGTTTATAAAATGACAATGCAAACTAATCACGTGTGTGGAAAATGGTTTCTGTGTTAGTTTTATTTCAATACATACATCCTTGTGATTAACAAATTAAGAAAGAATATAAATACAAAGAAATTTTATTTTACATATTGACTTCAAGATGTTACAGCTAAATAGCTTAGTAACAACACTGAAGGGATAATATGAGTGGCAGCTGGGGATAAAGCTAGAATGAGAGAGAAGGTTTACTGCCTACGGACGGATAGGATGGTACTACAGGTATGAGACGGTCCAGTGACATCATGAAAAACATATAGATACAATGCATTACATCTATGTTTTAATATTTAACTGGTAAGTTGACAAGTGGCCAAATCGTCTTCTTAAAAGAGATTAGAGGCAGCTTGAGAAAAGGTTAGAAAGTTTACTGGCTGTGGTCTGTTAATTGACAAATGCAAGAGCTCAGTAGTATGCGAGTTTCCTGTAGAAGAAATACATGGAGATCCAATTGTTAACTTCAATATAAGTCAGCTTCATAACTTAGTGCCAACTAATCCTCTCAAAACAATATTAGAAGCATAAGGAAGAAGTTAGAGCGAAAAGATTTTGTAAACAAGTAATTATTTGGCTTACTTTGCAGCAAGGCATTGGCTATTTGAGTACTGAGATGTCATAAGGTGTAAAGATTTTCATGGTCTATATATATATTATATATTGCTTCTTATCATTGTTTACTGGTAATGTATTGATATTTATTAGTATTTATTGTTAATTGTATTTGTGTATGTATTGTGGCGTATAATTTATTTGTGTTGTGTATTTGTTTATTGTATGTAATTTATTTTCTGAATTGTATTATGCATAAATATTTTTTGTAGATACCCAAATCGCGACTCATAGTATGATGCTAGACTCTCGCAAATGTGTATTTATTGTTTTTGTTTTCAATTTACTAACTGGCCACACTACTTGTAAAAGTGGTCAGTCAATTTCTAAAAATGATAATGTTTATATTGATTGGAAATAAATTCATTTATTCAAGTATTACTGCTTCTGGCAGTTACAAGTGCAACAGCTGCCTAGTATTAAACCTTTTGGTAGTTGTATGCGTGATTGGAGAAACATAATTTATTTAATATTATATAAATTTAAAAATAAAATTATATATACATATTTATTAATATTTTGAAAAATGTATGATTTTTAATACATTCGCTAATTTTCTACAGTTAAAATGAGCATGGACTAATACTTTATTGGGTGAAAAATGTTTCCGTCAATAAAAGCTCATATAACTGTTTTATATTAAAACTATCATACAAGATACTAGGTTTCTAAGATTTAGAGCAGATAACTTGTGTACAACAATTAGAAAACTATTTTTTTTTATATAATCTTATATTTCTAAATAGTTTTCATTGCGCCACTAAAAAGGAAAACTATAAGTCTATATCATCTCTGAGTACAGTAGTACAAAGTGAAATTTTAATTAATTAACAACAACAAAATTTTAAGTAATTTTAATGGTTAGAACGCAATACAGCGTAAAGAATATTTTTTTACTAGAATAAATCTAAACTTGTGATAAATTTAGCGTTGATTACTAATTATTGAATTGCGATTGGGAAATTCAATATTTGAAGTGAGCAAAAACGATTAAAAGATGAAAATAAATTGTTGGTTTAAACAAAAATAATAAATACGTTAAGAAAGTGGCGTATACCTCACATAACGCAGTAACAGTGGGAGTGTTCATGCAATGTGTATGTTCAATTTAGCTTAATTTCACCTTCCGCTTATTGCAGCGTGTGAAATCTGTGTGATAAAATGGAAAAAAAACCGTGACAAAGATTTTTTAAACAACTCTTTGCATCGCTTCGATATCAGATTGCAGATTAGGTCTGTCTGGTTTACTCAGCCACCCTGTGTAATCGAGATGAAGGTGATAACCAATCCTGCTTTTATGGTATTGGTTTAAGTAAATGGATGAAAATATTAAAAAAACCCATCCATTAGTAATTGACGCATGCATATTATCAATTACTCAATTTTTTAAATTATCTCAACGTTATAGTTAGCCGAGCGTTAGACATGCTATCATTTATGGGGATAGAGAAATATCATTTCTGTCTGTCAATACACCCGATATCTTGAGAAGGAACTAACCTTTTAAATTGTAATTTTACACGAAGATAGGGACTTCGAGATTTACTGTAGTACACGTCACTCCATTGATGTTAGATGAAAATAGCGAGCATTTTTACAATGATAAGACCATTAGCTAATTATAATATCAATGATAAAGCTGAAGAATAAACTGATGCACAAAACTATAGTAAAATCATACGAGATTAAAACATTTTTAGAAGAATATATATAGTCTAATGAAAAGAGATTTAGATTTGAAAATTTCGCATCATTCTTAGTGAGGCCTGTTACGTGAAATGTTGTGTGCCGTAATCCTACCTTGTTAATAGTTATAGGCGTAAATAATTATATATAATATATTATTTAACGAAATGATTTCTTGATTGTCTCTTTTATAGTTACGATTAAATACTTGTGGTATATTTATAAATATATATATATATATATATATATATATATATATATATATATATATATATATATATATAATGATAAAAAAGGTACACACGATTGGCAGTCCGACTAGCTCTTGTTCAGTAGTGAAGTGAATTATGACAGATGTTTGTTAATGGGTAAAATAAAGTTACACACAGTTGAAGTAACTTTCGTAATTCACCCACACTCTATGTAGATCATAATCTGTGGAGGTTGTGGACAGTAATAGACTTATTCTATCATTGCGTTTAACTATTTTAAAATGGTACATTTTTGGGAAGAAAAATACAAAAACAGTTATCACTTACTATTATAAATTAGGCAAAAAAAATTGCTAATGCTCCGTTTAAACGCTATTATTTTACAATTGTATTAATACAAGTGATTGGCCAAGAGGCAATGTTGAGGCCACAGTACTGCTTTGGAGGGGCAAACGTGACGTTTGATGAAGGAACCCTCTTATTAGCTTAAGAGCTAACTTAAGTTCGTAATATCAAGATTAGTCAAGTAATTGTTTGTATCAAGCTTCATATTGTTAGGACTAATTACTTACAAGTACATTGATAACTACGAAATATTTGTTCTACTTATTGCAATAAACTTTATATCTTTTAGTTGTAAACCAATAATAATACTTCATTAAAGTGAAAATACTACTTTCATTCACTGATTATTTTTACAGTTGTAAGGCTAGGTTTTTATAAACTGATTATATAGCCACAATAAGTCTTTTAATAGTGCATACTTTTGTAATTGGGCTTTAGGGAAATTCGTTTTCCAAATTTTTTCAAAAAATATCTGCATAATTAAATTGTACGAAATTTTAGTCAAGGAGATATTAAGAAGTAAAAAGGGCTTAACTGATTTCCCATTTGTAAGCAGGATATAAAGGTTTCCAAACCAACTGCTTAGTTAAATCTTTGAGGAAAAGTAATATTTTTCTTTGCTGAAGGGTTGTACCAGTATGATACCACCGGTTTAACCCGAGTATACTCGTTTACATCATTTGTGCAGTTACGGACTAACCCGAGTTTTCTTGGGCCCCAGTTTAATTGTTGATACAAAATGGATTAAAAATATACTCGAGCATGACCTTGTAAATGTAGTTTATTGAATTGTCGCGAGACTGCAGCACCTCCCGGGTGTATTGCGTTTTGTTGATTGTCTGTCTACTGCGCAGCGCCACTGGCTCGCCTGCATCACTCTGTGACTGTGACACGTGGCTGTGAACAACATAACCTGTTCGTGCGTCATTATAAGCGTATTTCATTTATTGTTCTCTTCTCTCGTAACAGTTTTAAAATGAACAGTGACGATGATCATGATTATGAAAATGAACAGTTGGAAGAAAGTGGCAGTGATAGTAGTGGTTCTGACACAGAAACAGAGAGTGACTCCGATTCAGATTCGTCTGTAGACTTGAATAATGCACGAGTGTGGACAGAAATAAGTACATTTAACTCTCCGGCAGCCCCTCTTTATTTCCTTTTACAGCTATACCAAGTATAAATGTTGGACCTTTCGATAAAGACAATGATGTGCTTGAATTCTTCGAAAACTATGTACCGGATGAACTCTGTCAGCTGATATGTAACGAAACCAACCGGTATGCAGCTGAATACGCTCAGACAAATCAAAGAGCCAAACCTTTTTCTGAGCTGTCGGTGAGTGAACTCAGAGTATTGTTAGCTCTAGTTGCGCTACAGGGGGTTTTGGTTTAAAAACCTGAAATGGAACAATATTGGTCAAAAAATCCGTTGATAACAACTCCATTCTTTTTACAATCTATGCCTTATCGTAGATTCAAGCAAATAAAACAATATCTGCATTTTACAAATAATATGAATACATCCCAAGAACCCACCCAAACCCTAAGTTGAATAAAATTTGGCCGGTTTTGGAGAAACTTAGGGCAATATTCAAACATAGCGTTACACCTGAAAGAGATGTCACAGTTGATGAGAGTTTATTGTTGTTCAAAGGTCGTTTGTCCTGGAAAACAGTTCATACCACTAAAGCGAGCTCGCTTTGGTATAAAGAGTTATATGCTATGTGAAGCAAAAAGTGGATATGTGTGTGACCTTTCAATTTACACTGGTAAGGGGCATGAGGGCTGCCATGCACAGTTACCAGGAGGTATGACAGCTGCTGACTTCAAGAAACTATCAAAATCTACACAAGTAGTTTTAACCTTGTGCAATGAATTGTTGGGGAAAGGTTACTGTTTGACAACAGATAACTTTTACACTTCGCCTCAACTAGCGGACATTCTTATTAGTAATAAGACTGATACCTACGGTACAATAAAACTGTCAAGAAAATATGTCCCTAAGCAAATGATATAAAAGGAGCTGAAGAAGAAAAAACTGAAAAAAGGAGATGTAGTACACTTACCAAAAAGGGAAATTAAATATCCTTGCTTGGCAAGACAAGAAGGTTGTTGCCCTTCTTTCCACCATTCACTCAGCAAATATGGTGGATGTGGTGAAAAGGGGCGTTACAACCAAAAGCCCTAACGTTGTGGTAGCCTATAATGACACAATGGGTGGAGTGGATCGTGTAGACCAGCACATATCCACCTACTCTTCCACTAGGAAAAGAAGAAAAAAGTACTATAATAAGTGTTTTTTCATCTTATTGACCTGTGTATGTGGAACGCGTATGTTCTTTACAAAAAGTGTGAGGGCCAGCTTAGCCCCCTTATGTTCAGATTGTAAGTCATCAAAAGAACAATGGAAATCCACTTGAGTGAAGACATGAAGGCGAAACAGGGACGACCAAGCCACTCTCTCAACCCAGTAAGGCTGATTGAACGTCATTTCCCTGAATAAATTCCAGCCACGGCAGGGAAGGACCACCCGACTCGTCAGTGTGTGATTTGCAGCAGAGTGCGGGACGCACGCGGTAAGAAGATCCGCAGGGAATCCAGATACCATTGCCCAGACTGCAACGTTGTTGCCTTGCGTGTGACTCCATGTTTTCGGGTATACCATACCGTCGTTAACATATAAACTTTTTCATTGCTACCTGTTATAGACTAAGTTTTTGACCTTTTCATGTTTGTGAAGTAGCCGTGTCAATGATTTAATTTTTCTGCGTTTTCTCAATATATAATCCATTGTTTACCTAAATTTGTTTTTTTTTCTCGCCGTATTTTTTTCATAAAAATAATTTATCAATTATTTATAATAGTATAAATGTTTTAGTATATACATAATATAGCATACGAAATATAAATTTACTTTATATTTATATGTGTGTTAGAATTGCTTTATTTATGTGCAAGCTTTTACATTTACAGATATTGTTTTAGTATACTTATATATTATATTTATTATATAGTATTTATATATCATTTAATATTGGCTTTTATAATATATATTATTGATTGCTATCACGAGAATCGAATACCCAATTATATGAGCTAAAATAACATTACCGAGATATCTCGGGTTTAATCCTTATAGGGGTTTGAAAAAATCCAAAAAACACATGTTAGACGTAAACAAATTTCTTTTTCTAAACAAAGTGATTAGGCATAAAGTAATGTACTTATTTCATAAAAAAAGAACCGTGACCACAATGGCAAAATGGTTTTTCGCAAAATAACGAGACCGTAATGGTTAAGAAGCATTTTCTAAAACTTTACTAATTATATTGTAGGTTACAGGCTACCATATGTCTGTTTGTATAGAAAAGGTCCCCATACAAAATGTGTACTGTACGCGTTGTATTATAATTCATCATAATCCATGATATGTTAAGCATTAGGTCTACGTACCTCGCTACTGAAGAAATTTATCACTCTTAAACGAACCATAAATGTATAAATATGAATATTTGTTGGAACATTTAAAAGAAACCAAGATACACAGAACAATAACTTTATATTACTCACGAAACTTCTGAAATGCCGGCTTCAGAAATATTATATGATAATAGTTATAATAAGAGTTTGATTTCAATAACGTTATCTATTATTTAAGTAGAAGGTTTAGCTAAATAATGCAAAAATGAACGGTTCAAAACTATAAATTGGAATATACTGGCTAACAAATACGGTCTTTGCAAAAAGTATTTTGAAAGTGCAAAGCATACAAGGCAATAACTTAATAAACACCATATACTTATGAGTATTTAATATATAAGAGAGCTTGGTCCGAAGAATAACTTGGTAAGTTTAAACGTGTCCAATGTAATATGTTCAATTTACCTATATAATTATAAGGCATAAAATTAAAAGGCTTTAGATATCCAGATGATTAACTCGATAAGAAATACAGTTTGTTTTCAGAATAAGCACTTGAAATGGTCCATATATTACGGATATTAGCAACTGAGCATTTCTGTAAAATCGTATAAAGCATAAGTTTAAATATCAGGATATCTTATAAATTTAAAAAAATCATTTATCTGCGTATAGTTTCTGATTGATAAAATGTAACGTTTATTAAGTTATATAATTAAAGTAATTTCATATTAACCAGTAAATATAGTTTATTTTTATGACAAACCTGTTGTTTTGGTAATATTTCATGGTCTGCATGATGAAATTTAAGATACTACAGTTCGCTTCAAGTAGAATCACTTGAAATGGTCTACATATCCCGGATATTAGTAACTGAGCATTTATGAACCATCGTATAAAGCATAAGTTTAAATATCAGGGCATTTATGAACCATCATATAAAGCACAAGTTTAAATATCAGGGTTTTTATACATTAAAAATATTCATCTGCATAAAGTTTCTGATTGATATAACTTTTTTAAACGTTTAATAACTTATATAATTGGAGCAATTTCATAATAACCGGTAAATATAGTTATTTTTTACGAAAAACGTGTTGATTTGATACTATTTCATGGTCTACATGATGAAATTTAAATTAGAACACAAAAATAATAAGTGTGGTAAATTAAAAATTAAACCTTACATGAATAAAAAGCTATGCGAACTTTAATTTCTACGTATCATATTAAGTTTTAATTTCCAACGAAAATACCTTTTCCGTTAAGAAATTATTATAACTATTGTAAAACCCCTAATTTTGTGTGTCCTAATGCATAGCACAAACTTAGTAAAATCCGCAAAGTTAAACATACAAATATACTTTAATATTAATAAATAATCTTAGTGGTTTACATAGACGAAGCCCTGGCTTACATTCCGAGAGAATATCATCATGGTGAAATTCAATAACAAAACAGAACCTTTATCAGCATCATACACTCCATGTACTTTGTGTGTGCTGCGAGTAGGGTAAGTTAATCATGTTTGTTAATTAACTTCTCTAAACAAACTTTATCTAGTATATCAGGATACTAAAGTTATTATTGTAAACATAAATTCTCCATCTCTAGGTGCTGACGTTTTTTACAATGTATTCTTACACATAGTACAATAATTACACAAGAATATGTGTGTGTGTGTTTGTGTATCTCATATATCTGTGGCAGGCCGGCTTGACGCAACGTCTCAATGAAAAGGAAAACAGAATATTTACTTTATATTATATTATTTAAAGCTGCAGTTTATGTTCAGATTTACTGCCTGGAGTTTTTTTTTTAAAGTTACAGGTTTTTCGCTTTCTGTTGGTCCTTGTTCCAGTTACTCTAGACCCTTAAGTATATATTTGAGGATATTCCATTGTTTAATAATTGCGTTGGTGACTTAATTACTACACATCATTAGTTTTATTTTTATGCTTAATTTTATGCCTAAGCTGTTTCTGAACGTGTAAATTCTAATCCTTAACATTAAGTATGTTTATATTTTAGTATAAGGATAGAAAATATCCTTTTATTCTTTTAAATAACCTATCGTCAATTATTATATTAATCCTACATTCTAATGTCAAATGATATACAGAAATATCACCTTAACTCTCCTATACTCGCCCACAGTTATTGTTATATTTAAGTAATAATTACATAACATTTACATTCAATTCAACCTACATATTCTTTTTTAGAACACTGAACAAAAAAATAATAATAAAAGTTCAGAGACATCCCTACGTTCGATTATCTCCTTTCATATTTGTTTAATAAAATACATTATTAATAGTGATTGCATTAAGTGGCGGTTACTTGTTACCAATGTTCATAAAAGTGATTAGTCACGATAAGCTCAACTGTGGCACAACCAAGTCAAGAATGCAAGTTGATGTTGACTTCTCAGATCTTGACACTGTAATTTCAACTCAGCTCTTAAGCTAATTAGACGTCTCCTTGATCAGATATTCAAAATTAAACTGTGTTTATTGCTAATAGCATTTGTGGTTTAGTGTTATAGTTGACAATGCGTTTTCTAAAAACTGCCCTTAACAAGACTTAATATGTATATATATATATTACATATATATATATATATATATATATATATATATATATATATATATATAATACTGTAACGTTATTTAAAACTGTGATAAAATATTAGATGAGCCTAGGTACTTAATTAATGTTTCACGACTAGTAACGTGATTCAATAATATATTTATTTACTAATAGAAGTTTTTAAACTTCCAGTCCAAGAATGTAACAACAGACAAGTTTTCTAGCAACTGATGTTTAAATTGGTATTTTCCTTAACACGGATGATGTAAATATAAACGATCTTGAAGTTGTAATAATTTATTAAAAATAAATGTTATCAACTACTTTTAATTAAACATAATTAACTTTAAAAACACGACACAGTGACTCATATTGAGTTACGAGCTAAACCAATAATATTGTCATATTTTATTTAATGTTAAGAAATCAAATCTTCACACATCGTTAAAGTATGATCACTACGTAGCGATTATCAGGGTGCGTACTGAATTCTATGATTATCGCCACGCTACTATGTCCAGAGTTAATATTTCATATGATTGTACTCAGTTTATTTAGTAATATATTTATAACTATGGTTAACCATAAGACCAATGTTTGCCAACGCTCAATAAAATACCATAGACATTTAACTTCATACAACTCAATTTTGTCATGAAGGAATGAAAGGTTCATGATAAAATATTAATAATGTAGCCTCGTAAAGCGTTTAATATACAAATAGTGGAGCATACAAATTAAAATGGAACATTGTCAAAATCACTGTATTTTACAAACCGCCAGGTTTTTTAAAACTAGATTGATAATATAATGATAGCATTGAAGCTATCATTAAATTTAAAATTATTCTGACCGTTTAAAATAACAAAGCCCATACATAGAAAACATCAAAAACAATCTTTACATTTACAAATATAAAAAGGTCACCTTTTGCCAATTGTAGAACATTTTTAAATTTTTAAAATGTGCAAAATTTTATCCTAGTGAACTATTTAAATGACGACGAGTTTAATTAAAAATAATGTTATTATTTGATAGACTTTAAACAATAAAAATTTATGACACATAAAAATTAAATACAAAATTTATCCACTAAGGTAGTTAAAAACATGTGCATTTGGTTACTTATTTAATAAACTTTTACCTACAGTACCTGAATATGTATTATTCGAGTTCAAAATATAAATTGTAATAAAGGTAAAACCTTCAAAAGTGTTAAAAGGTTCATCTTTTTATGATCATGATTAACTTCAAGTCCATACGTCAGCTCATTATCGAGGTGTCATGTTGACAGATGCAATTTCTCCCACCACTTGATTGATATTAAATAGTGGGGAATACAACTTGGATAGTTATTTGTAACAAATGAACCCCAATTACTTCAAATAGAGAATAATTTCTAAACGTATAATATGTTAAATCTTGTATCCAATGTAGTCCTCTAAACTTTTATAACATATCGAGTTTGAATACCAAGACAGATTTAGTAATTAGTACATTATAATATTCAATATTGGGTATTCCCATTGGGAGGGCGCAGTAGTTAGCTGCCGACCAATATGTGACAACTAAAAGGCTTGGTGGCCAACTTATTCTCTTAAAAGAGATTAAGATATAGCTGGGCACAAGTTAGAGAGAAGTTTTACTGCCTGAGGACTGACAGTTACAAGTACAGCATGCTGCGCGATACTCGACATTCCTGCACTGGTGTGGGTGATTACTAAGGGTGGGGTTACTGATAAAAGTTTTCTCTGTATATATATATATATATATATATTATATATATATATATATATATATATATGTATGTATATATATACTCACCTTCGGCTCGCTGGCCCCTATGATGTACGCTTGCATATTCGGGGATAAGAGGGATTTGGTGATTGGTAAAATTCGGAGTTGAGGTCATGCCAGGAAATTCCCTGGGGGGGGGGGGGTTAATGTTACCAGGGGTTAAGACATCAGGGGGTTATCTGGTCATACCAGGAACTTCTTAAGTGGGGGGGGGGGGTAAGAGATTTGGTGATTAGTAAAATTCGGACATGAGGTCATGCCAGGGAAATTCCCTGGGGGGTTTATTGTTACCGGGGGGGAGGTAAAACATCAGTGGGTTTAATTTAACTCAGGAGGTTATCTGGTCATACCAGGAAATCCCCGGGGGGGCGGTAATGTTACCGGGGGTAATAACACACGTGGGCCTATTTTAGAGGGTGTTGTGTCTGTGAAAATAATAAAAATTCACTCTCTCTCTATCTAATATTGACGCTTAGCTAACGCTCTGCAAATTTCTAATGTGAGCAGCCGTTAACCTAGCAAAGCGGAGTACAATCTGAGTCTGGTATAAATTACACAAATATCAGTTACATATAAATTAAAAACTCCAAAAATTGCCAATCCACGACAAATATATTTCTATTTATAGCGTTTTTCGGGCTTATTAAAGGACATACAACAAAAAGGTTCGTAACCTCTTTTGTAGATCCCATCAATTGCTAGTCATACAAATTCACATTAAAAATAGGTCCAACTGTTTGGCCGCTATCGACTCTAGAAACAAAGTTCTTAGATAAAAATTACCAAATATTTACATTTATTAGCCGAACCAATGGAGATAGATCAAAAAGTCACATTACCTTTTTTGTAGATCGCGTTAATTAGTATTAAAATTTTTATTCTGTGCTCCAATTAGAATTTTGTCCGTAATAAAGCCCAGAAAAACCAAATCTAACGTAAAACTTTAAAAATCAATATTTTAAACCGCGTTATGCGGCTAAGCCGTTGAAGATAGGGCAAAATGTTACTTACAATTTTTTACATCACACAATTTAATAAATCCCA